>NC_143012.1:181266677-181534177 GCF_055824585.1 Amblyomma mixtum | reverse complement strand
TAACTAGTAAAAAATAATAAATCTCCTTCTTATGTGTTATCTTCAATTCAAGGGATTCTAGGCAGTACAAGCCATCTTGAGGTTTGGCGGGTAAACGACTAACCAGCTTGTCGCATTTGACTTATACGTTCTGGATGATTTTCCTCATAGACCGTATTGTCTATCTGTGTTCTTTGACCTGCAAAGTCATATGATACGGCATGCGTTCTGGAATCCTCCGTTATCTGCGTTCCCATGGAGTATCCGCGAACATGCTGAATACCATAGAAGCTACCTCTCTGAACATACCTCCATAGCTCATGTTGGAAACAAATTGTCAAACCAGTTCGCACAAAAGAACGGTGTCCCGCAAAGGGGTAAAATGAATTGCGTGTTGTGCAAAACTATTTCCACCTCTGTGTAGGTTCGTGATGTCCAGATAAGTTTCTAGTCCAGCAATTTGGCTATTGTGAACGGCAGATTTAGCTGGTAGTTATCAAACTCTCTAGCTGGGCTGACGACAATGGGTTTAAACTTCACTGTGAAAAGATTGCCTGTGTGCTATTTTCTAAGGAACATGGCATTAGGCTTGACGTCAACATGACACTAAACGTTGAGAGCCTTCTCGGTACCAAAGACTACATTGTCCATGATGTTGCAGTTCATAAATTTGTTTTTAAATCTCAAACAACGAACAGTTGAAACTGAAAGAAACACAGTGAACGAGAATGATGCAGCAATGAACCTGCTGAAAATCCTCTCACATTAGTCATGGGGTACGGACAGCGACTGGCTCTTCAGCCTTCTGAATAGTCTAGTGTTGTCACGCAATGACTATTGTTCGATAACGTTCGAGTCAGCATCAAGGTGTGCCCTAAGATTCTTGACCCAGTCCACCACCTCGGACTCTCTCCCGCCGCCGGTGCTTTTCGAGCTAGCCTCATTGCTAGCCTCTACGTCGAGCAACAGTGTCTGTTTTGATCCATCACAAAACCACTTGCTCAGCCTTATTGAATTATTTAAGGGGAGGGGAGTAAACTAGTTGGGAACCGCGTAATGAGCGTGATTTCACGGCATGTCATCATGCGTGCCCTGGCACTGCAGAGTGTGGGGAGGCCACCGACCGTCCGGTCGAGGAGTTCTCGGGCGTGATTGTGTGTGGCCATATTCCACGGATGTCCGCAGTGCGCAGCAACTCTGGTGAGTGTTATACGCTGATTCGGTGCTATAGCACTGTACACAACATGAAGTGCTTGTGTCTGAACTCGTTGTTTGGCAAAATTTGTAATGCCTGATTTCGAATCAGAACATATGTGTTTTTCATTTCTTTGAGTAATGGCCAGAGACATAGCTCTCTTCAGCCCCGACAGGATGTTGAACTTGTCTGAGAGGTAAAGCTGAGCAGGGATTGTGATGACACTTAAGTACCTCGATACCATAGACCGATGTGTAGAATATTGCGCACCGTCTGGATGTCTGCGTGGGGCTTATGGAGGGCTGCTCGAGCTGTTCGATGATCTTTGTCATGCTCAGGGTTGGTGGTTTTGAAGAGAGGTGGAATATAAAGGTTTTTTGCTAGGCGTACAGAAATGTTATGCTGACCTGACATTTCGTCGTCGAGGGTAATGTTGATTCTTTTCAAGAGTTTGTGTCAAGTAGTAGTCTGAGATACAGATTTTCTTCGGAACTCTTCTTGTGTTCACTGTCGTCTGGCCTGCAAATTATGCCAACTCCCCAAGGCGGTTGTCTATCACATACTTAGGGAGTACCCTAATAGTCCAACTCCTCCCCCTTTTCTTACACTCGGCAGCCAGGGGAGGTGGGAGGCCGTGCTGCACAGCTCACAACCGGAGGTTCAGCTCCGGATGGTGATCTGGGCCCCAAAGGTCGCCAGAGTGCGCGGATCATGGCCGCGTAAGCGATGGCAAGGGCACACTGTTCTCCTTCTACCCCCTTATCCCTATCCCCTCCCCACTAGCTTCCTCTCAAAGATGGCCCCAATAAAAGTTTTTTCGCCACCACCAAATCTATGCGCAGGTGGACCGATGGTCACTGGAACGAAGAAACTTTACAGGCATAGCTTACTCGCGAAGGTACTACCCCAACTCGAGATCCAAACCGTCAGCTTCTGCTTGACACAACAAGCACAGAACTGTTTTTGACAAAACCGGCATTAATACCACCACATGCCATCACAGTAGCGAAGAATATCGAAACCTGAACATTCCGGCTTCCAGTCATCAAATGATCTCCGCAGAAATCTCATTGTAACTTCGAAAATGCAGGCTGTTAATTGCGAATTGCATTCCTCGAAATAGAAACACCCAGCCTATCGATTGCTATAGAGTAACACTTCATGTCCTCGCAGGCAAAGTACAGGTTCGATAAGTTTTACAGTAACGCCTCCAAGTCTTCACTAGTTCCATGTGCATCACATGGACAAAAGTTTTGCAAATAAAAAATGTGAACAAACATCCAAGCATATTTACTGCCGAAAGTTATGGTATCCTATCAACCATAAGACACATCACAGAAAAGAAAATGTTGTTACGTTGCAAGACACTGCGGGCCTGTGGGCCAGAGATCCGGAAACTGTTTGTGCCGCGAGCGTTCGGACCTTTACTCGGCGTCGCAGGGTGCCGGCCTCTTCACGGACGCGGGGCTCATGTTCGGCGTTCGAAAACGCGAACGTAAATGTCCAGGGACGCGAACGCGTGGACACGGCGTTCGAGAGCGCGACCGTCAGCGCAGAGGGACGCTTCCTCCCGAGAACGCCCAGCTGGGTCACGTGGGCACGGCGTTCGTGGGAGCAGAGTGACCGCACGGGAGTCAACGAGGAGGGTCGTCCTCCAGCAGCGGAAGAGAGCAGCTGCTCGGGGAGCCAGCCTGTACCTTCTAAGGGCCGGGGGCCCTCTTTTCTTTTGGGTCACATTTTCTTAATAAAGACCCATTTCCAAGCCTTCATCGAATCCACAGCCCGCACCTCGCAACAATGTGCACATCCGTCATTTACGCAGACTCCCTAACTGCCTTATCGGGTGGGAAATGAAATAAGAGCCCAGTGATGAATCCTTTCAATTTCGTTGTTGTATACTGCATATCATTTTCTTACTGACTAGCGCAGACAGCTTTGGGCGAATAAATCTACGCGCTTGCATATCTCATGTTGTCTGAGAAAAAAAAAAGCAACCGCGTCCTCTTAAGGTGCGTGAAGCGGTCACAAAATTTAAAATTGCGCTGCCACTAAGGTTCCCGATCACCAAATCCACTGACCTTTGCCTGAAGCATGGCCTTGAATCCCTATACCGCTCGTGTATGTCGCATTTCGCAAAGTAGGCTAAAAAAGGAAGTAATGTTTTTTATCTTAAGCATCTCTACCGCTGCCACCAGCCCGCCTTTTCTTGCCTATTTATGTCGCGTGCAACAGAGTGTACTAATTATTTTTTTAAAAATCGGCACCAATTTATACATCTTTTATTTTGTATTAATAGCAGTACTACTTGGGGTCTAACGTGTCTAAGGGACACGAGGGCTCTGAGGAACGTCGTGTACTGGAGGACTACAGACTGACCAGCTGGGTCAACATGCGCTGACATCGCACAGTACACCAACGCTTTCGCATTTCCCAGCATCGAAATCCGACCCCAGTGGCTGGAATCGAACCCGCGGTCCTGGGATCAGCAGACAAGAGCCACAGCCACTGAGCCATCGTGGGGGTCCTATTTAGTATCAGCTGTATGAGAAGTAACTGTTGCATTGCGTGGGTGGGTAGTTGCACCTGTGTTTCACATATTTAATTTACATGACACAAAAAAGGCAATCTACTCTCACTCGGTGTGTTATGAGTTCGAGCAGTGTTACAAATCGATTAAAACCATACGCAAATACATGAAACGAGAACACGGTAAGGTAATAAACTCAGGATTTCACATCAATCTTGCGTAGAACGCTTTAGAATTCCCGAAAACATAGTCTGGTTCCATTTTCGGACTGCCTAGCGCAGTCAGCTTTCGGTCGGTAAATCTACCCCCTAGCATGTCTCATTTTCTCTGGAAAAAGTATATCCCAGGTTGCAAAAAGTTGGGCGGCACTGAGTCCTGAAACCGTTCGGAACAGTTCTCTTGAATCGTTCCATTTCAAGTGCAGTTCCAAAATGGCGTAAATTTTATCACTTCGGTTACATCGCGGTTCCAGGCAAAAATACGAGTTCGGATCCGGTTTTGGGTACAGGTTCGGCTCCGGGTCAACACCCTGCTTTATTCAGGGTTATAGATGTACCCAACTTTCGGCGCGTGGTTTTGCCATCATGATTAATCCCAAAAGAAGGTGCATCATGAATTATTTCATTGGAGTTTACATTCGTATAAAGCGCTGATGTGCGTGGAACATGATAGAGGGGGATGTTTGTTAAGTAAACTTCGCAGGTCACCAAGTAAGACTGCTACGCGAGAAAAAGCTGTAGTTACTGCTCTTTGCCGTTCCCCTGGATAAATCTGATGGAGTAGTCGCATGGCTTCCACTGTGTTCGCCCCGTGAATGGACCTTGCGTGCACTGCCTGAGCTCGGACAGTGCACTTCACATTTCACATTCAAAACTACTTTTCGTAACGAAGAAAAAACATTTGAGAACCAGGTTTATATTTACCGAACTGCCTTAGCTTTGGTGCACACCGCGAGTTGCAGAGTCGTCTTCACTAATTATGATATGTTCTGTTTTCTACAGGCATTGCGAAGAAAGTATTGCTTCATTTAGTTCAAATTTAAAAACTTCGTCGAGATGGGAAAGGCTTTTGTCGGCGAAAAGGTCACCAACATAAGCAGTGCCCTCGCTCTATCGCATTAGAAGGAACAGGATTAATGAAGGGCGTCAGAATTGATGGGGTTTAATTCCATTTGTTTGATATGTTTCGTATCGCTCAAGATATCATAGCCCAACAAATGTCACTGCACGATGATCTTGTACGCATCTTTAAACGGGCCAAAAAGGAAGACTACCGAGACGTTTCTCATGAGGCTTCGGCTGGGGAGATAGGTTTGATGTCTCCGCCGCTATCGCTGAGAGCAAATAAATATTATACCGGGTGGGGAAACACCACGTGCGCCTGTGTATCGAATTAGTTAAGAAGGCGTGGTTTCAGCGTGTGCTTGTTTCTGTGTACATAGGAGTATGTGAACTCGTATGGCCAACGAAATTCTGAACAGCACGTATCTCGAAAACAAGGCACCTCGACCTATCCAGGCTTCCCTCCTGACCTGCATGCCGTGTCCGCAGAGGTGAAAGACAGACTGCACCACCAAGTACTCACGTTGCACAGTGCCATTGAAGCTCTCGACGAGTCCCTGGCGGTCGCGCCTGCTGCCTTCTTCCGTGAGTACGACAGCCGCTGCAGGTGCCTCTCCTAGCTCGCCGTGTGGCAGGCCCACGACGGACACCTCGGCGATCTCGGCAGAGTGTTCGCGAAGCAGCAGCTCTTCTAGCTCGGCAGGAACCACTTGGTTGGCCATGCACTTTATCATGTGCTTCAGTCGGTCAGCGATGTAGAACCGCCCGTGCTCGTCGTAGTAGCCGCAATCGCCTGCAAGAGCTATGTCGCTTAGTTCGGGTAGAGGCATTAGAAATCATTAGCTCATTCATTAAGAATCAAGAAATGTAGCGAAGTACACGCGACGCCTGGTGCTCGATGAGATTTATTAGTCCGCAGTGGAGCAATTTCAAACCTTCGACCTCTTACTGTGGTAAGAAACGGGAAGCCAATGAATCGTGGCCATGGCTCGCCCAGTTTCATTTTGGACTGGTTTTGCATCTATCGAGCCCAGACGCCTTTCTTTTCCCGGTTACAGACGGCTCGATGCGCGTCGCAGCCTTTATTCTCCCAAATAGAGCAGCATCAATACGCATCGCGTATGGTGCACCACGCTGTCAGAAGCCGCATGTTGTGGTCACCCTACCAGAAAATGAAATCGGCTAAGCTGTTCCATAATGCGAACAATGCAGCGCAACGCTCTCCCCGCGACGGCGTTCCCGCTGTTGTTCGACTTTGGGAGCATGATACTCATCCGATAGCATACAATTAGCATTCTGCGTCGTCATCGACGGTACGGCCAGGTCCGAAAAGGCAGAGTAGTCAGCCGCCCTTGTTTCTCACAGCACATCCTTCTGGGCGTCTTTGACATGAGTCGTCCGTGGCGTCGGCTAGTCAACGGCAAATCAGCCAGTAGGAGCCATAGAGCCGCGTGGAAAGTTTTCCCCTCACCGAGGCTGCTTTTTCCTTCTGAATTTGCCCTTCTGGAGGGGTGAAGACCGGAAAACATGAGAGGTCGGGGAATGTACGCGAGGTCACTGTTGTAGCTGATATAATTTTTTTCGTCGTTTAGTACCAAATGCGTCAATGACAGTAGACTGTTGTCGTTCTAGGTAACTTGCCTTACTACAACATGAAAAAACAATCTACCTCCCCCTTCTTCGCCCCTTCTACCATTTTCTCTCGAGCCGCCGCTGTGGCTCAGCGGTTATGGTGCTCGGCTGCTGACCCGAAAGACGCGGGTTCGATCCCGGCAGCGGCGGCTGGAATTTCTTTGGAGGAGAAATTCTAGAGGTCCGTGTACTGTGCGATGTCAGTGCACATTAAAGAACCCCAGGTGGTCGAAATTCTCGGAGCCCTTCACTACGGCGTCTCTCATAGCCTCAGTCGCTTTGGGACGTTAAACCCCATAAACCAAACCAAACCAAACCAAACCATTTTCTCTCGTTCCTCCAGACGGAGGGGCTCTCGGTTCGCTTCAACCCCTGGCTCCCTCCCCTGCCCTTGTTCAGGGAGTGCCTTCACTCGAAGGGTAACAAGCGGGAGGTGTCTGGGTTACGTCTCGCTCACCAGACTTTAACAAATGCAATACAAAAGAACACACAGGCCAAATATGCAAAGAAACCAAATTTTCAGCAGACCCGCTGCCTTAACCGATACGAATGCTGCTGCTAATTTATGACGACAGCCTTTGCCGGTGTCTTCGACGTCTATCGCTTTTCTCTCCCACCTGACTGCTTGGCGCGCAGAACAGACGCAAGAGCCGAGCAAGCGACGCATCCAGCAAGACGACTTCCGGCGTGGATAAGCTCCCTATAGCAGCTTTTCAATTTAAAAAAACGTCAATCGATGACATAGGTGGGCGAATGTCTAATCGCTTTCATCTTGCCAAGACGAGGCGGCGGACCCATTCCCTTCCTGGGAGTGGCAGCAGAGTACGATTATTTTTAAGATATTTCCGCTCGCCCCTTCGGAACGAGTAGTCACTTCTTTGGTGTCCTAGCCGAAAGCCTCATTAATTCGAAAGAGAAAATAAGCAGGCTCGCACTTCAACCATCATGGGGCAGGACGGGTCTCTCTCGCGTTGTCCTTGCTTGATCTGACTGCAGTTGCGCCTTCGTGACCGATACGGCTTGGTCAAATGCTTTTTAGGGAACTCCTCCGAGTTGGAGTACATTTGTAATAAGGGAGTAACTTATTAGCATCAATCCACGCGCAGCCATAGGGCTACAAAGGGAAGCTATACAGCTTCGACAGAAACTACGCTGTTAAAGAAAAAAATTACGGTCCATTTGCGCCATCATCAGCATCATCATCAGCCTGACTACGCCCACTGAAGGCCAAAGGACTATTCCATGCCTCTCCTTGTCCTTTGCCAGCTGCGGCCACCGTACCCCGCAAACCTAATCTCATCCGCCGACCAAACTTTCTGGCGCCCCCTGCTACTCTTGCCTTCTCTCGGAATCCACTCCGTTAGCCTTAAGGACCAGCGGTTGTCTTGCCTTCGCATTACATGCCCTGCCCAAGCCCATTTCTTCCTCTTGATTTCGATTAGGATGTCATTAACGCGCGTTTGTTCTCTCACCCACTCCGCCCGCTTCCGATCTCTTAACATTACAATAATAATTTTTCTTTCCATAGCTCACTCCGTTTGTCCTTAACTTTAGCTGAACCCTCTTCGTTAGCCTCCACGTTTCTGCCTCATAGGTGAGTACCGGTAAGATAAAGCTGTTGAATACTTTTCTCTTCAAGGATATTGGTAAATTGCCATTCATGATCTGAGATAAACTGCCATATGCGCTCCACCGCTTTCTTATCCTTGTAATTATTTTCCTCTCATTCTCATAACCACGATCAGCGGTCACTACCTTCCCTAGGTAGGCATATTCCCTTACTACACAGAGCACATCGCCACCAATTGAGAAGAGCTCTTCCCTTGCTAGACTGTTGAACATTACTTTGGTTTTCTGCATTTTAAGTTTTAGATCCACTGCTCTGCTCTACCTGTCTAAGTCATTGATCATACTTTGAGGTTCATGTCCTGAGTGACTTAGCAAGACAATGCCATGAGCGAATCGAGATTGCTTAGGTATTCTCTATTAACGCTTATCGTTAACTGTTCCGATTTCAGGCCTGGGACTACCTCCTGTAAACAGGCGGTGAATAGAATTTGCGAGATCAAATCATCATAAAATCAATTTATTCAAACATCCTGAGATGCTTAGGGGCACGGACAAAAAGCCAAAGGTGGCTTGACGAGGTACGTGCCCCTTACAAGGCATACAGTGGAATACGCGGAATGTTTAAAATACAGGCAGTGAATTTGCAGAAAACGCAGAAAACGCAGAAGATCGTGTCTTTCTGCTTAGAGCCCTTCATTATTGCAATTTTATTGATAAAGTTCTGGAGGACTGTGCTAGCTGTGAAGCCGTTATAGATATCTTCCAATATTTGCACAAAACACTCTTCTACATCCTTATTCCGCAATGCCTGCATGACAGCTGAGGTTTCCACTTTAAATGCATTCTTGAAATCGATGAAGGCTATACATAGGCTTCGGTTATATTCTGCTCTTTTTTCTACCTCCTCATTTATAGTGTGAATATGGTCTATAGTCGAGTATTCTTTACGAAAGCCTGCCAGATCATTTGATTGATTGAAGTCTAAGATTGTCCTGACTCTGTTATCGATTACCCTAGTAAATACCTTGTAGGAAACGAACACTAAGCTGATCGATGTGTACTTGTTTCAAGTCTTTGCCGTCTACTTTTTTATGAATTAAGATAATGTTAGCGTTCTTCGAAATTTCTGGTGCGCTCCGGGTCACAAGGCATTGCGTATACAGGGTGGTTAGTTTTTTCTAGCCCAAAAATCCCCGCCGTCCTTCAACAAATATGCTGTTACCTGATCCTCACCAGCTGCTTTCTTGCTTTCCATTACTCTTAAGGCTTTCTTTACTTCCTCTTTCGTTACTGGCGGGATGTCCCATTCCTGTGGGCTACTCTCTCTCATTAACGTTTTTATTGCATTGGCTACTGTACAGATTTGTGTAGAACTTTTCGCCTCTTTCAACTATGCCATACATATTGCTAATAACGTTGCCCTCTTTGTTTCTCAGCGCATATATCTGGTTTTTACCTATGCCTAATTTCCTTCTCGCCACTTTTAGGCTACCCCCGCTCTTTAGAGCATGCTCGATTTTCTCCACATTAAACTTCCTTATGTAGACTACCTTGCGCTTCTTCATTAACTTTGATAGCTCTGCTAGTTCTATTCTGTCTGTAGAGTTAGACGCCCTCATGCTTTGGCGTTTCTTAATTAGATCTTTTGAGATAGCTTGCCGGTATCCTCTCTAACCGTCCCTGCCGCCTACTTCTACGGCGCACTCCGGAACGATTGATGTGAGATTATCGTTCCTTGTTTCAACATTACGGTCTTCATCCTCTGTTAAACCCGAATATCTGTTCTCCAGCGAAATCCTGAATTCCTATACTTTCCCTCCTACCGCTAGCTCGTTTTTGGGTGACCTCTTCACCAGCGTCCTCCGTCCCTCTTCAAATCTAAGCTTACCATTCTGTGGTCGCTACAACACACCTTTCCAATAAACTCCACATTCTGTACGATGCCGGGGTGAGCACTTAGTAGCGCTTAGTAGTAAGCAATTGCTTCGTTTTTAGTCTCACTATTGGAGCTCTTTCATGTCGACTTCCTGTTTTCTCGTTTGCAGAAGAAGGTATTCATAATCCGTAAATTATTTCCGCCTACGAACTCTACTAATAACTCTCCCCTGCTATTCCTAGAAGCTATGCCGTATTCACCTACCACCTGGTCTCCAGCCTGCTTCTTGCCTTTCTTTGTACTGAAGTCGCCCGTCAGTACAACATAGCGTGATTTTACATGGTTCATTGCCGATTCCACGTCTTCATAGAAGCTTTCAACGATCTGGTCATTAAGGCTTGATATAGGCGCATAGGCCTGCCCCACCTTCAGCCTAGTTAAGCCTAATTGCGATAGCTGTCACACTCTCTTTAACACTATAAAACTTCTCTATGTTGCCAGCTATATCCTGATTGAAGAGGAATCCCACACATCATTCTCGTCTGTTCGATAATCCACAATATCACAGTACATGCCCACCCTTTAGTAGTATATGCCTCATCTGTACTCCTAACCTCCCTAAGCCCTATGACTTCCCATTTAATACCCGCTAATTCCTCCAACAACACTGCTAAGCTAGCCTCACTGGATAAGGTCCTAGCGTTAAACGTTGCCAGGTTCAGCTTCCAATGGCGGCCTGTACGGAGCCAGAGATTCTTAGCACCCTCCGCTGCGTCACAGGTCTGACCGCCGCCTTCGTCAGTTGCTCCGTAGCCGCTGAGGACTAAGGGGCGAAGGTTAATTGGTTTGTTCATAGAAGAATGCGACGAAGTAGCACACAAGGGTGGCCAAATCCTGTTCTGGTGTAGATGTGCGTTGCCGGTTCTGGCCACCGAGATAAGGCAGCACCCCAGGCCTGGTTATGCAGGCCTGATTATGTTATGTTAGTTTTTTTAACCCGGTGGAGAATTGCCTGGCACCTGGATTCGAACACCGGTCCTCTTGCACGCGAGGCTGATGTTATAGATGTACGCCATCGCGGCGCCAGTTTGCGTTGTTCAGTCAAATGCGAATTAGGTGAGCTAGCATTTTGGTTTCACTTCGGTTCCGGTGTTCGAATCCATTGTTCACGGTGAAAGTTGTTTCGATAACGATAATGAGTTAATGTTCTCATATGCGGACTTGGCCATTCTCTACTTTACACTCATAGATATCTATGAGTCCTTATTCCACTCCTGGCGCAATGGTGCACCGGTTAAGCGGCGAGCCACTCCCCTGCAATGGCAGGGGCTGCCATCCATGGGGCTCTTGAGACTCAGGTTGCACTTCCCGAGCCAGCTGTCACGACCGATCAAAAATTGAACAGCCACCTGCCGCGGTCTGCAGTTTGCCCACAACCCGATGGGTAGTGGCAAGTGGGCAGCCTACCAGGTGTATACATATATGCACACAGACCTCGGCAGGTTGAGCGGAAGCCGACAGGCAGGAGGGCAACCTGCCACAAAGCAAGCTTCAGGCAAACAGAACGACAGACAGACAGACAGAAAAACAAACATGCAACGGATAAGTGCAGGCAATGGCCATTATAAGTACCAGCGCATTGAAAGAAAAATGCGTCCTGGTCCTGCTTTTCAATCCCGGACCACGGCTTCCCCGGAGCAGTCAGTCTACAAATTGAGCTAACCAGGAGGGCTGGCATAGGTTTCGGCGCTGAGCACGCATTCGACTCTGGGCGCTGTGGCTAAGCAATATTTGGCTACATCACGACAAAATACATACGCTTTTGAGAAACTTGCAGTCAAAGCAACCTGTCTAGTGAACGTAACTTGTCGTAATAGCCAAAATCGTTGGACTAGAGTACTGAGGACAACCGCGTTTTTGAAAATCTAAAAACTGTTACAGATATTAATTACGGTAGGCTACGTGCATCTTAATAATCAAGCAGACTAACAGTAATGGTTAATAAGTTAACTGTTCTATATTAGTTAACCATCCTGCCAATTAGCACACCTTCGCTGTATTCGGATCTACAACACCGCGGACAATGCTATGGCAGAAAAAGTGCTATTCTAACTTAAAAAGAGTGCATTTAAACAGTCCATTTGAAATCGCGCTGTGTTACTCATTGTTACAACTTTCCGCGAGCACATTATTCTTTATTTTTCTGTTTAAATTTGTGTCGCCTATTCTTTTTTTTCTGTAATTTCCGCGTCGTTTCTACTTCTCCAATTTATCGATATATTCTTTATCATGACTGTATGTTTCCCTTATGTTTCCTTTGGTTATCAATGCACCGTATTGTTGATTTCTTTTTTTACCATGATCATAAGTTTCCCTCTGCTTCCTTTGGTTAATAATCCATTGTACATCATTTTTACCCCCCCCCCCCCCCTTTACACAATGTCCAATGGGCCTGCAAGGCATTTGAAATAAATAAATAAGTTTTTATCAAGAGGACACGGCGTGACTTCGGTGGAGACGACTGTCGCACGTCGGTAGCGAGGCTGGCGGAGTGCGCTGTCGACGCAGAATGCCGAATTAGTAGCGTGCAGCCTTAGCGCATTAGTCCACTCGGTCATCTTCAACGACCTGCCTGACAAGTTCACTCTTTCTTCCTCGATTCGTAGAAAGTGCACACAATAGTGTTGACAACCGTGGTTCCGCTGCTGTCATCCCAATAACAAGCAATGGTAGTATGCCTGCCTTACCTGTTTTATTTTGCTCTCTTCCGGACAGCGCTCCAATAAGTTTCATAAAACGAATGGCCATGTCAGTCCCGACGGTTTCGTACCTGACTTCAGCCAGCCTTCCTTGTCGAAGAGCTCGGCATTTTCTCTTGGTCTCTTGTAGTAGCTCTTCACCATGGATGGGCACCGGTAGCGGATCTCTCCTGTTTGATGCGGGCCTAGTTTCTGACCAGTCTCCACATCCACCACCTAGAAATTTGTGATACGTGGCGTAAAGTTCTGTGAAGCCGAAAGAATGAGTTCAAACTGCACAAAACTATTTCATGAGAACAAGAAAACAATTCCAGCTCTAAGGTTTTGCACTTTTAATAGTGAGACTGAATTGTATGCAGGACTTTTACGCCCGATACACGCAGAGGGCATACGTGTATATTTTTCTTCGCTAGGCTCTAGGTATAAGATGGCGTCGCTGGAGAGCAGGCTCTAAACATTTTTGCTTACTATTTCACTTCATGATATGCGTGCATAGTGCACATTCTGCTTAATTAGGAAAATTTCTCCGTAAAGGGCAGATGATCCAAACTTCGAGTGGTGCAAGAGACGGCTTTGCACACTTTGCACACTTGGAGTGGCTTTGCTCACGTGTTTGCTACGACCTGGATAAAGATAACGATGATGTGAATGCTGGTGACAACTGTAAGGCTGCAAAGTCTGTGTGGCACGTTCTAAAAATGCCTGGCCAAGAAAATTCGATTCCGAAACATGCTTTGATATACAAGACTCCCGCAGGCTGGCAAAGCTCTGAGGATCATTCTTACACCGTGGCTCTGAGGCTTCCACCACCCTCTCTCATCGCCCATGACAACACTGTAGGCGCTCACAAATTGCGTGCGTGGAAAGCACTCAGTTTGAATTTATCAGTACCGCGATCTATGTCGAATAATCGTGTGAGGACCGATCAGCCAGAAAGGGAATGACAAGCTCAGGAATTTGCTTGGAAAATGTGGCACCGTCAAGTCCAGGGCAGGAACACATATACAAGCGATAGAAAACGTTTACAGGCTACGTGTTCCCGGAGCATGAATTTTAATGGCACTTCCTCGTGGCCAAATGGCGTGGAGTTTTCGCTAGGTGGATTAAACACGCCCATTTACATTTTCGGGCATTTAATTTTAGTGGCTTGCGCGAATACTCCGAATACATTTTTTTTTCCAAACATCCGCATCCAGGGAGGTTTTTCTGCCAACAAGATTTTGTTAGGATATGTCCCCCGCTATAGGATATATCACCCGCTAAATACCCTCTCGTGTAATTTGCACGAGATATATGTGCGGGCATGAGGCCCTACCATTTTCACCTCGGCCCAAACGGGCGCTGGTGAGGTCGTCGCCAACTGTCGGAAAGCCCGGTGCCTGTGCCTTCTGCCACAAATTCCTAGAGCTTTGCCTAGAGCCGAGCAACAGCCGTGCTGTCGTCAGTTGCTGGAAGTGCCCAGTCGCTGTACGTATCGCTGTACCGATAGCCCCTGCTATCCTGCGGATCCGCGCGAACAACCGATGTAGACAGCTCAGTCACAGCTGTTTCCTACGGGCAACTAGCGGCGTTGGGCATTGGTAATTTCCGGCAGAAGAAGGGGGAGGGGGGAGCTATAAGCACGCCTATGTTGATTGGGTGCAATTGTTTGATGGGCAGTACGACGGGGATTGTGATGATGGTAGCGAATTTTTCTCGCATAAGTGCATCTGCGGCCAAAGACCGCCATGGCACAAGGTATTTTTTTGTTTACTCAAGGTGCGGTGAAAGACCGACTTGTCAAGCATTTCGCCCTGAATAAGCCAAACGCCAGGCAAGGAGAAGCTTGTACCCATTCTATCACCGGTCGGTAACCCGCGGCACTGGGGATCGAACACCGAAGCTCCCGCATGCGAAGCGGATGCTCAATCTACTAGGCCACCGCTGCGGTGTGCGAAGGGTATTGTGTTACCATAGAGAAAGGCGATTTGCAGTGCCGCTTGTGGTGAACGGCCGGCACAGGGTTCATCTGAAGCTGCTGACGCGTTTTTGTGCCCACTTTCCCACTTTCGCTATTATCCAAGCATAATTAGATATACACCGTCGCGCCACCTGTCGACACTTCAGCGAAAGGAAATGTTGTGGCGACAAGCGCATCAGACACGTTGACGAGCCCGTGCTGCGCTACAAAATGAACTACTGCGACAAACAACTTTTTGTAGTGACGGGAGCGTCCAACCAGCGCGGACTCAGCATCGAGCCACACTAACCGCAGCCCAATCTGGGCGCCACCTATCATATGCCCCATCAAGCTTCCTTCGATGCAACAATATCGATCACCCTCTTATCTGCCGGGTCTGCAGTCCTGTCCATCTGATTCACTGATACAGGTAAGCTGCCCTCCATCACCTGATGGTACCTACGCAAGTGCATTGCACGCCACGATCATCTCCTAGCTCTTTAGTCCGAAGTTTCGGACATGTGGACACTGCTTGCGTTAAGTAGATGTATGCCGATATCGCTTACAAAATCTATCTTCCCATCGTGAACTGCTGTTGCCTTCCCACACTGTTAAGAGTACTTAGGTTTCGTATGAATTATTTCAGCCTCATCGTTCTCTTCTGCATGTTCAAGTGCTGAGTGTTTCACTGCTAGTCCTACCCTGAGTTGCTTTGCGCTGCTATGTCATCAATAAATGTTTAGGTTTAGGTTTAATGGGGTTTAACGTCCCAAAGCGACTAAGGCTATGAGAGACGCCGTAGTGGAGGGCTCCGGAAATTTCGACCACCTGGGGTTCTTTAACGTGCACTGACATCGCACAGTACACGGGCCTCTAGAATTTCTCCTCCAAAGAAATACTAGCCGCCGCGGCCGGGATCGAACCCGCGTCTTTTGGGTCAGCAGTCGAGCACCATAACCGCTGAGCCACCGCGGCGGCATCAATAAATGTATTTTATTGCAAGCTCTTTCGAATGCGGCTCACTAAATACATCGCTGTGGTTATGATCTATACGGCTGATACTCTTACAGGTTCATATTCTAATCATTTTCCTTGTAGAGGAGACTGATCGCAGTCCGCTTTCACTGCCAGTTTTTAGTAGTAGTAGTAAAGACTTTTAATCGACCATAATTTACAGGCCGAGCATTTCGACCGCCTGGGCGACCAGAAGCCGCTGTTCTTCTTCCCCTTCAGCGCCAAGCCAGTCGAGCCAGGTGGTGATGGATAGAGAGGGTGGGGGGAAGGAACCCGACTGCTGAGCAGCCGGGCAATAGAAGAGGCAATGGGCCAGGTCCGCATAGATACAGGGGCAGTTGGGACAGGAAGGGTCCGATCGATAGCGATAGAGGAAGAGGCGGGACGGGGTGATAACTGCATTCATCTGAATGTGCCGAAGAAGGCGAGACTCCGGCACCGTGAGTGATGGATGAGGGGGAGGGTAAAGGCGTTTGTCGAGGCGGAGCTCAAGGTAGACCTCTTTTATGGTGCGGCGAAGGGTGAGTCTCCCACCGTCCTCCGAGGGCTTGGGCCAGGGGATCAACGGTGCCCGGAAAAGTGTGTCGCGGGCGAGCTGATGGGCCAGCTCATTGCCGTCAATCCCTGAATGCCCAGGGACCCAGCGGAGGAAAACGATGGAAGGCTGCAGTGCGGAGACCGCTCGTTCGACCTCCTGTTGGAGAGAAGGGGTCAGGGTGCGTTTCTGTATGTGGTGTATAGCGGCTTGTGAGTCCGAATAGACTGTGTACTCTTGGAGAGAGGGAAGGAGGGAAAATGACTGGAGGGCATGCGCAATGGCGAGGACCTCGAGGGACAATGCGTCTGGAGGGTGTAGATACGGCCCGCTGGTGTGGGTTTCAGGAGCAGGGAGGTGTGGATGGTACAGGGCGTAGCCGCAGGAACCTCGAGGAGCCACGAAGGAGGCATCCGTGTAAGCTACACCCTGGGTATCAAAGAGAGGGGAATGGTGCTGTGCGGCCGCATGGCGACGTCCGGCGTGCAGGACGGGGGACATGTTGGTCGGGATTGGAAGGATACAAAGATTGGGGGCGGGGGTGGGAATAGGAGAGGTAAACGGGGAGATTGGAATGGGCGAGATACCCGCTTGAGTCAATAACCACTGACCCTGACGGGTAAGGGAAAGCCGGGCAAGCTGCGAGTCACGATGGAGACTGAGAAGAGAACGAAGAGGATGGAAGAGGCCTGTGGCAAAGAGCTTAGTGGTAGAGGTAGTGATAGGGAGGTTGAGAGCTGCCTTGTAGAGGCCCACAAGGGCAGTCTCGAGAGCGTTAAGTTGAGTCTGAGTGAAGGAAGCGTAGGGTTCAAAGTACAAGACCTTGTTGAGGGCCAGCGCGTGGGCAACTCGGCACGCGTGAGCCTCGTGGAGACCTGAGCGTCGAGTGACCACGCGCCGCAGGAGGTGAGTTACAGAGTGGCAGGTGGTGACAGCGCGGTGAAGGGATTGCACATTCTTAGCCGCATGCAAAGGGAAGCCAAGAACTGTGCACTGTGTGACGACAGGAATGGGAGAGCCAGAAAGGTGGAGAGAGACGAAGTGGTTGTGTGAGCGCTGGTAGGAGGAATGGTTGAGAAGGAGAAGCTCGGATTTCTCAGGAGCAGGAGAGAGGCCAGCGGTGGTGAGAAAGGGGTCGATGAGATCTAGGCCACGTTGCAGGGTGTCCTGTACGTGACCGGGAGAGCCAGATGAACACCACAGAGTGATGTCATCGGCGTAAAATATATGATGAAGGTCGGGAATTTCAGCTAGCTGGGAGGCGAGAGGGGCCATAGCGAGATTGAAAAGGGTAGGAGAGAGAACAGCACCTTGAGGAGTGCCACGGGTGTGGTGGTGTGGGTTAGACAAGTGGGTATCTACTCGAAAGCGAGCCACACGTTTACAGAGGAATGAGCGGATATAGGAGTACATGCGGGAGCCACAATCCAAAGAGGCGAGTTGAGAAAGGATGTGATCGTGGCAAACTCCGTCAAAGGCCTTGCGAACATCGACGGTCACAAGTGCGTAAATTTGAGTAGGTGTAGGGGACAGGAACGTTTGCTGGAGAATCAGAAACATGTCCTGTGCACAGACGCGGCGTCGGAAGCCAATGAGAGAATGGGGGAAGAACTCCCGTGCCTCAAGAAAATCAGAGGCGAGTCAGAGCCATTCGCTCAAGGGTCTTACCAACGCACGACGTCAGGGAGATTGGGCGGAGGTTAGAGAGAGAGGGAGGTTTGCCCGGTTTTGGAATCATAGAAATAAGGGAGGATGTCCAGGAGCTCGGCAAGCAGCCGCTCTCCCAGGCATCATTGTAGGTTTGAAGGAGGAATTCTTTGGCGCAGTCAGGAAGGTTGCGAAGTGTGGTGTATGTAATGGCATCCTCACCGGGAGCCGAGCGTGTAGAATTAGCAGCCAGAGCAGATTCGAGCTCCCGGAGAGTGAAGCATTGGTCCAGATCGGGGTTAGGTCCACCCGAGTACACCGGGTAGGAGGGTGCCAGAGGGGGCGGGAGGTAGAGAGAGGCGAGTTGATCAAAAACTTCGGAGGGAGTCCCCTGAGTGAGGGCTTTAGCTAGAGTGGGAGCAAGGGCAGGCTTAGTGCCAAGGAGGGATTTAAAGAGAGACCATGCGGATCGCGAGTGCAATGCAGAATCAAGGCCATCACAAAGAGCACTCCAACGAGAGTGCTCGAGGGAGGCGCAGTGGGCGACGATCTCGGCCCGCAAAGCAGTGATCCGGGAGGAAAGTTGGGCATTGTGTGGTTGGGAGCGAAAGAAGCGTTGAAGACGTTTACGGTGACACCATAAACGGAGAAGGTGAGGATCTGGGTCTTGGATTCGGTAACGAGAGCGAACGCGACTACTACTGGCTACTGGACGTCGCGCATCTCTGCAGCGCTCACGTCCAGTAGCCAGTTTTTATTCCCCTTTTACATACAGAATCTGTCAACGCAGGCCATCTGCAATTTTCAAAGATAACGTTTCGGCTAGAAAGCCACTTTTTTTCGGCACATCGCCAGTGGTGTACTATATCAGAATGCAGGTAAAACGTGCTAAACAGCAGGCTAAACAACTAATACTAAAAATATAATTTTCGCAATACTACCTGTAGCTTGCTCATTCATTTAGACGCGTGTAATTCACCGTGACAGGTAACGATACCAGTTTTTAGAACCCCCAAAACGCGATTACCCTCGCCACCATAATTCAACCAACTTGGACCACTTTTCGCGCCTGCGGACCGCGAACACGACGTCCACCAAATCGCGCAACTCAGTTCCTAACCTAACGATTTGGTCCAAGACCCTTTTCTGGAGCATTCTACTGCTGTAAAGCCGAGCATCAGACCGGGGGCAATCTTTTACCCGTAAGGAAGCCGGTGGGTACCCGGCTGCGTAGGGATCAAGCCTAATCCGCGCTGAGGCAATTAAGTAGTGAGGAACGGTGAGTTCTGCAGCAAGCGCATGGGAGAGAAGGGTAAAGTTGCACGCCAGTTGCTGCGACATTATGAAGAACAAAAGCCGGGAAAAGTGACGCCCTGGGTTGTAGCCTGATTCTGTCCCGTCTCTTTCTGCGGTTTCTGTTTTTATAATAGTGTGGCAGAGATTGTTTCATGGCACGTTTGTTTCACTCGCCGCAGGCGCGCGATTTTCGAATGATGCGGGAAACGGCCCAAGTTTGTTGAGAATTGAGGGTTGAGGGTAACCACGTTTTCGAAATTCTAAAACTCAGATCAATATTACTCACGGTGGGCTACATCCTTTTGAATAAAAAAGCAACCTAACTACACTAAGTAAAAAGTATACTATTTAGGATTAGTTAACCTGCCTGCTAGTTAGCACTCATTAGCTGTATTACAATCCACTGCACCGCTGACAATGCCTAGGAACGGGCTCTTCTAACTAAATATACAGCCGCAACGCTGGCTCAGTGGTTACGCTGCTGGGCTGCTGAACCTAGAGGTCCTAGCTCGTTCCCGACCGCGACTTTCGCATCTCGATGGAGGCGAAATGCTACTGGCCCGTGTACTGTGCGAGGTCAGCGCGCATTGAAAGAACCCCAGGTGGAAGAGATTATCCGCAGCCTCCTATACGGCTGGTCTCATATCCTGAGTCGCTTTGGGACGTAAACCCTACAAAACGTAAAACCTGTCTCACTCAAAAAAAAAAACACACATTTTTACCAATTGCAGCGTCTTCGGTGGAACGTCGTGTATATCTGGTCCACACGCGCTATTTACGGAATGCCAGACAATTCACTGGTGCTCTATTGCAGGGACCTATTTTGTACTGCAATGCTAGTGCTCATCTCCTCGCCATCCTCAGACTTCCTCCCTTTTAATTAAAATTTAGTATTCTCTATGACGTACCTTGACCTCTACCATCGTTGCAGGCTCACCGACGTCACTTCCGGTGTGCGGCTTCCCCGTTTTTGGCCGACTAATCATGACTCCGCAAGACTCGGTCATGCCGTAGGCGTTCAGCAATCTCTCGATGCCAATGAAGGCCTTGCGAGCTGACTCGGCCACGGAAGCTGAGAGCACGCTTCCGGTCACGGCAATGGCACGCATGCTGGGTAGGCCGCGGTCCGTGCGCTGCATCTCGCGCAGCAGGGCTTGCAGCTGAGACGGGAAAAGCATTGCTGCTGTCACCTGCGTAAAATGGTCGCACGCATGAATAGCCGGATCGTGACTCAGCAACCAGTGGCAATGACCTTTCTGGTTATTGGTGCTGCCCTACACTTGAATTAAGAATATAAAAAAATTTGGACGGAACAGTTCCTGAACTGTAAAGACAGGTACAGAGAAAGATGCGTCGAAACTCAATCCTTCTAATTAGAAGACGGTGAGAAACTTTCATGTGTGCGAACGATTCTGACTCCACTTGAGATTGGGGAGTCGTATAAGGAAGTCGTTTCAGGTCAGTGTGTTCACAACAGATAGATGACTCGTCTCTCGAGCGGCGTAAAGTTAGGCGCACGTGGCTGCTAGCAAAGTTAAATTTTGGAAGGCTCTTTCGAACGCTGGCAGCACCAGTCAGACACACTGCAGCTACGTGGTCGCCGCACTGCATTCAAATCCGGTTCTTTCGATTATATCAATAGATTTTGCTTCGAAAAGCCGACACAGGTACGACAATGCGGTCTCTATACAGGCGGATTGTTCAACATGGCTTAATTATGTCCGTGGTAGTAGCTGAAAATACTATTATTTAATATTATCACCTAAATACGTTTACATTCATAGCTTTAAGACACAATACTACCGGACGGAATCGGGGGTACTCAAAATCGCGAGCGAACACGTTTGTTTTTATCTTTCTAAATCGACAATGTGGTTTTAGATACAAAACGTGCAATTATGCGCGCAAAACCAGCTGATATCAGAAGCAATGCGCAAATGCATCGGAACTCCTCAAGCGACATTTCACGGCGGGACATGCTTTTATGGCCAAGATACGAAGCAGCACTGCGGAGGGGCGGGCTTCCACTGCTTTTCTCCCTGCTCTACCGGAGGCAACTGTTGAACCCAAGTACGGAGGCGACGCCCTGAGCGCAGAGCCACGCTGCCAAAGAAACGCTGTTATATTGTCACGACCAGAAGAGCCGCGAAGGTAGGCGTCGGCAAGAACCCAAGACTGGGAGCCTTCTTTTAATTATAGAGCCAGCTTCCACGGCACCAAAACAGAACAAGCGCGCCGCGAGAGGCCACCGCCGCTTCGTCGTCGTCTTCGATTCAGCGCGGAGGCCGCGCGGCGCGTTAGGCGCGTGGCATTATTCCCCCCCCGCGAAAGCAAACATCGTCTCGATGTGGAATGGGGTATGTACAGTGAGAGGAGGAGGAGCAAAAAAACAAGAAGAATAGGGGTGAGGTGAACTATACAACGTGCACTAAATGAAATGCGGCGAGAGTCAAGGTCACACGTGGGGTAAGGGGAAAAAGGTAAGAAACACAGCGTGAACACAGCGGGAACACAGCGTGAACACAGCGCTCAGTCACGCGAAAAGTACGGCTTTAAGCGCACTACATGCACAATTTCAGGCCGTTGACGCTGAGGGCCGACGATCACAGTTCCATGGGGTACAACTTCGTAGTTGACGCTGTTCAGGCGGCGCAGGACTCTGTACGGGCCAAAGTACCTATTTATAAACTTTTCGCACAATCCCTTGCGGCGCACGGGTGTCCACACCCACACGTGGTCGCCGGGCTCGTAGTGCACGTCCCTGTGCCGAAGGTTATAGTGTCGGGCATCGGCGGATTGCTGGTCCTTGATGTGCAAGCGGGCCAGCTGACGGGCCTGCTCTGCTTGTTCCACGAAGTGGCCTGCTTCAGGGGGGAGCTCTGCGCCGCCATACGGCAGCATGGCGTCTAGCATCATGCGGACCTCTCTGCCATACACGAGACGGAACGGGGTGAACTGGGTGGTTTCCTGCGTCGCGGTATTATATGCGAAGGTGACGTACGGCAAGACCTCATCCCAGGTTTTGTGTTCAACGTCGACGTACATCGAGATCATGTCCGCCAATGTTTTGTTGAGCCGTTCCGTTAGACCATTGGTTTGGGGATGATACGCTGTTGTTGGTCGATGCGCAGTATGGCTAAGCGTTAAGACGTCTCGTAGAAGTCGGGCTGTAAACGCCTTGCCTCGGTCAGTAATGACGGCCGATGGGGCGCCGTGTCTAAGCACGATGTCGTGCATAAAGAAGTGGGCAACTTCGGCGGCAGTACCTCGAGCAAGGGCCTTTGTTTCAGCGTAGCGGGTCAAGTAGTCTGTGGCGACTACGATCCACTTGTGGCCGGACGACGAGAGAGGAAATGGCCCCAGAAGGTCCATGCCGACTTTGTCGAATGGTATTTGTGGTGGCTCGATGCACTGAAGCAGTCCAGGAGGCTTGAGCGCGGGTTTTTTCCGCCGCTGGCATTGCCGGCATGTCCGGACATAATGCTTGACACTTGAAGTTAGGTTGGGCCAGTAATATTTCTTCCGGATTCGGGATAAGGTCCGTGTAACTCCAAGGTGGCCGGAAGTCGGTTCATCATGGCAGGCAAGGAGGACTTCATCCCGGAGATCGGACGGTATGACGAGCAGGTAAGTTGTCGGACTTGAAGTAGAGTTCTTTTTATAAAGCACCCCTCTCCGCAGGCAGAACGATGATAGTCCACGAGCTAGGTATCGTGGTATTTCAGGTCGCCCGCCTTCGAGATGTTCGATGAGCAGACCCAGCTCGGCGTCGGCACGCTGTCTGGAAACGAGCTCAGACGTGCTGACCGCTCCAAGAAAGCTATCATCATCGGTGGTGCCTTCAGGAGGTGGTTCGACGGGAGCGCGTGACAAGCTGTCAGCGTCGGTGTGCTTCCTGCCCGACTTGTAGGTGACGGTGAAATCGAATTCCTGCAGGCGTAATGCCCAACGTGCTAGGCGGCCGCAAGGGTCCTTTAAATTTTTCAACCAGCACAGCGAGTGGTGGTCGGTGACGATACGAAACGGTCTACCATACAGGTATGGGCGGAACTTAGCGGCGGCCCAGACTACCGCCAAACATTCTTTTTCCGTAGTAGAGTAGTTCAACTCAGCGCGCGACAGTGCGCGGCTGGCGTAGGCAATTACTTTGTCGACGCCATTTTGCCGCTGTACTAGAACAGCGCCAAGACCGACGTTGCTCGCATCCGTGTGCACCTCCGTGTCAGCATCTTCATCGAAATGTGCCAGGATGGGCGGCGATTGGAGTCGGCGTCGTAACTCGTCGAAGGCGGTCTGCTGTTCGTTGCCCCAGGAAAATGACGTGTCATCACGGGTGAGGAGTGTCAGGGGGCTGGCGAGCTGGGCGAAGTTTCTAATGAAGCGGCGATAGTAGGAGCACAGGCCCAGGAAGCGTCGGACTGCTTTTTTGTGGGCAGGAACCGGAAAGGCAGCAACGGCAGCAAGCTTCTCTGGGTCGGCGCTCAGCACTAATGACGTGCCCGAGGAACTTCAATTCGGTGAACCCAAAGTGGCATTTTTCTGGTTTGAGGGAGAGGTTGGCGGATCGAACGGCTTCGAGGTCCTGAGGCGGTGCAGATGTTCCGTGAACGTTGCGGAAAAAATGATGACATCATCAAGATAAACAAGACAGGTCTGCCACTTCAAACCGGTGAGAACGGTGTCCATCATTCTTTGGAACGTGGCAGGAGCACAGCAGAGCCCGAATGGGAGGACACGAAACTCATACAGCCCGTCCGGTGTGATGAAGGCGGTTTTCTCACGGTCCCTCTCATCAACTTCTATCTGCCAATAACCACTTCTGAGGTCGACCGAAGAGAAGTACTTGGCTTGACGAAGTCGGTCGAGGGAATCGTCGATACGCGGGAGCGGGTACACATCTTTCTTGGTCACACTGTTCAGCTTCCTGTAGTCTACGCAGAACCGTAGTGTCCCGTCTTTCTTTTTCACGAGGACGACAGGAGACGACCACGGACTGCTTGACGGTTGGATGACGCCGTCTGTGAGCATCTCTTCGACCTGTGTTTGAATAGCATCTCGCTCACGAGGGGACACACGATAGGGCTGCTGATGGATGGGTCGGGCTCCTTCATGCGTGATAATGCGGTGTTTAACTATCGACCTTTGGCGCACTTTAGACGACGACGTGAAACACGCACCAAACTCCCGCAAGAGGTCCTGGAGTTGCCTCTTTTCAGTCGGTGGAAGGCCTGGATTTATGTCTACGTTGGTGACCGCTTCGGCGTCAGCTCCAGGTGTGTCCTCCGCACAAGCAAAGCATTCGGCCACTTCCTGAACATGGTCGACGTAAGCGATGGCTGTGCCACGGAACAGATGTCGATGCTCATTGCAGAAGTTGGTGACAAGGACCTCTGTACAACCGTCATGAAGGGATCCAAGGCCCCGTGCCACCGCAACCCCCTTAGTGAGTACGAGGGAGACATTAGGCTCGACAACCCGGAGTCCCCTATGTGGCTCGTCGCAGGTAACTCTAGCGAGAATGCTGGCACGTGGTGGCACCGTAACGTTATCGTCGGCGACTCGCAGGGCGGACCGAGAACCCTGGTGCGCAGGTTCTTCTGTGGCCATTGCGGTAGAAAACGTCACCAAGCGGTTCGGCAGGTCTATGATAGCACCGTGCTCGCGAAGAAAGTCGATGCCAAGGATGACATCGCGAGAACATTCGCGGAGAACGAGAAAAGTGGCAACGAATGTGCAGCCTCGAACCGTAACCCGGGCCGCACACATGCCGAGTGGTGCGACAAGATGTCTGCCTGCCGTGCGTATGTCGGGGCGGTCCCAGGGTGTCGTCACTTTTTTCAGGGCCGTCGCAAGCCGTCCGCTAAGGATAGAGTAATCTGCGCCCGTATCGACCAACGCACTGACCTCCTTTGTGTCGACGAGAACAGGGATATCCAAGGAGACCCTGCCTTCAGCACGGCCCGTCGATGGCTGTTGTGGAGGACTCAGTCGGTGCGGCGGCGGAACCTGGTCGGCGACTGGGGTTGCGCTGTCGGAGCGATTCAAGCGGTGCGTTGGGGGAAACTCTTCAGCGATGCGGCGTTCGGCGTCGGGGCGATTGGGTCGGTGCGGCGGCGGAAGCGGGTCGGCGATCGGGGTTGCGGAATCGCGGCGATACGAAAGGCGCGTCGGGGAAAACTGTGCATCGATGCGGCGTGCGACGTCGGGGCGATTCAGTTGCTGCGGCGGTGGAAGCTTTGCGTCGGAACGGCGTTCGGCGGCCTCGCCTCCAAAGGCCGCCGGAGCTAGTTTTCCCGACGAGGGCTCGAGGAACCACGTTGTCCTGGGGCGAAACGGGACCCAGAGGGCGAAGACCGGCGTGGAGAGGGCGATCGCGACTCGCGGCGCGGAGGAGACGGTGAACTACGCTGGCGGGTGACATACTCAGCGATGTCTTGAGGGCGCTCTCCAGGGCGTGGACGGGGGCTGTCGATGGAAAAACCGCGTAGTCCCATTTCGCGATAGGGGCACCGCCGGTAAAGATGGCCGGCCTCACCACAGTGGTAGCAGAGCGGGCGTTGATCCGGAGTCCGCCAGAGGTCAGTCTTCCGCGGTGCCTGGCGCCGATCCGTCCAGTAAGGTGTCGGCTGGGCAGAGTGCACCGCGACCAATGGTGCGGTGTAAGGCGAAGGCCCAGGAGGTGGGGCCGCGCGGCGCACGACGTCCGCGTACGTGACTGGCTGGACAGGAGTCGGGTACGGCGCGGGATCGTATGGGGTCAGTTGCGGCGCCGGGACAGCTGCAGCGTCTTGTGCCCTGAGTGCCTGCCGGACTTCCTCGTGGATGACGCTGGTGACGGAATCGACGCGAGGGGCAAAGGTGGCTTGAAGGTGCTGCAGCTCCTCGCGGACCACGGAACGGATGAGTTCGCGAAGGGAGTCCGGATTCGACCTGGGTTCATGGTCGAACCGGTCCAACGTTGATAGAGTCGAAGTTTGACGCAGTTGCCGGTCGTACTGATGGGATCTCTGCTGCAGCAATTTCTCCATGTGCACGGCGTCGGCCAGAAACTCCGCGACGGTGTTGGGCGGGTTCCGCACGAGGCCGGAAAAGAGCTGTTCTTTTACGCCGCGCATCAGGTGCCGCAGCTTTTTTTCTTCAGGCATGGCTGGATCGGCGCGATGGCAAAGACGCGTCACATCCTCGACGTACATGGCAACACCCTCATTGGGAAGCTGAATTCGAGAGGACAGTGTACGCTCTGCGCTCTCCCGGCGGTCGCTGTTGGCGTACGTACTCAGGAGCTGACGTCGAAAGTCCGGCCACGTAGAAAAAGTAGTCTCATGGTTTTCGAACCACGTTCGTGCGGAGTCTTCAAGGCTGAAGTACACGTTACGCAGCTTTGTAGCGTCGTCCCAGCAGTTAAAGGTCGCGACCCGTTCGTAGTGAGCCAACCAGTCTTCGGCATCTTCAAACAGGTCACCGTGGAAGGACTTAGGCGTGCGTGGAGTCTGAAGGGTGAGATAGGTGGGGCTGGCTGCAGGGACGGTCGTAGGCAGGGCGGGCAGTGGCGTCGCCATGAGTGGAATGGTAGTTGAAGGCGCGCTGACAACAGGGAGGGCCTCGGGGGACAGGCCTCGGATCCTCCGGCTGGCACGATGGACGGGGGTGGTCACAAGAGGCGGGCGCGTCGAGTCGTCCTCAGGAGTAGGGAGCATACCCCGCACCTCCACCAGTGTCACGACCAGAAGAGCCGCGAAGGTAGGCGTCGGCAAGAACCCAAGACTGGGAGCCTTCTTTTAATTATAGAGCCAGCTTCCACGACACCAAAACAGAACAAGCGCGCCGCGAGAGGCCACCGCCGCTTCGTCGTCGTCTTCGATTCAGCGCGGAGGCCGCGCGGCGCGTTAGGCGCGTGGCAATATTTGGCGCTAAATTATGGAACTGGCGCAGTGTAGAGCATAGCAGTGCAAGGCGCGAAATCCATCAACTCAGCCGAGTAGATAAGAGCAAGGCGAGAGTGGCAGCCGTTACTCTCTTCTCCGCACTAATATCGCCAGAAAGCAGAGAAAGCACCCACATAGCATCTGTCTTGATGACCGCGCCGTGTGAAGTGGCCGAGTTCGTAGCACGTAAGGATGAACGCTACGAGGCACGTGAAAGTCAATTATAGTTTAGAATACGGGTTTGCATTTCCCGATACCGAGAATTTTCAGGCATGAATTTGGGTTATACCACTACATGCACATGTGGATAGCCTGTTTGTTAACGGGCCGTTCAGCAAGAATACTTGCCGTTTTGATACTTAAAACCACACAGCCAATTTGGAAATCTCAGGAACTGGGTTAGCCTGGGGTACTGAAGGCCTGCCATTCTGCAATATAACATTGTGCCCTAATACCAAAACAAAGACTTCAAATAGCTAATAACTGTTAACTAATTGTCCTGTAACTACCTTCTTAAGGCTTCTGAGGTCTTCTAACTACTACTTGACGGGAGGCGGCAATCTATAGCCACAAGCTGATCATGCTTTCATCCAGGTTCCACAAGAAAAACGCTGACATGAAGGATGCGTCGTCAAGGCCCGTTCGCCCAGCGATTGTCTGCCAGCATCCATCAGTGATACACAAGTCTTTCTTCTGGCGATATCCAGCCTCCTGAAGGACGATGTCAGCAACATCAATGATATTCCTCACCAGGGTGCCGCTGAGCATTCTTGCGTCACCTTTTAAAACTCCGACTGAAATACCCCTTCCCACAGTTGGCGGAAATTCATTCCGACAGGTGGACGTTTTGGTGCTCAGTTGCCACAAGAAAACAGATGATATGAAGCATACGTCGAGCAAGGCGGTTCGCTCAGCAGTTGATTGCCGGCTTCCATGAATGACAACTGGAAGACTCATCCGGCCGTATCAAGCCTGCGGAAGCGAGATGGTCACGACATAGGCAGTATTGCTCAGCAGTGGGCCACTCCTCGTCCTACCCTTATAATAATGAGCGTTGAGTTTCTGGTGTCCTGTTCATGCATTCCTTGTGACACATTAGAGAGTCAACACTAAGTCAGGTATTCATGTCTTTCAACAACAAAAACTCAGCAGAGACTCTTTTGCAATAATGCACAAGATGTCATTGGCCCTCAGCCACTCAAGTGACTTTTCTAGCCGTTAGCCCCCATGCAGAAATATACCACAAAAGATTCAGTGTTATATCACACGAATTTCTCTCATGCCATTACACATCAAGAACTCATGCTGTTTTCATGCATTCCTTTGTGGTACGCACAAAGGCATGCATAAAACAAATAGAGCAAGCGCCGAAGGCAATGGGGCTGAAGGGGGGGGGGGCATAATTTATGCTTTTATGACAATGTCGGCTGGAAAAAGGGAGGTTGGGTGCTGGCCAGTGAAGGTTTTCTTGAAAAAAAAAACGTTATGCTTGCCGACAGCTATTGTTCTTTTTTTGTTCTTTAGTGTCCAGATGAGTGGTCGTTACCTCTGATCGTTATCCTATTCGATTAACGCATCGCACAGTGGCGTTAATATTTGTGACTAAAAGACGTGCTACCAGCAAGAGTTAAAGGAAGAACCTTTTTTTTGTCTGTAAAGTGCAAAATATAGTCTCGATGACACTGCGATACAGCAACAAACAACGTATTATGAAAGGTTCGCTCAATCGCAGGCTCTATATTGTGCGTTCAATTTTTTTTATTTTGCCTCATAATTTGCAATACTGATCCACGTATTTGAACCGTGTTTTGCACCGGCCGATAGGACATGAGAGAGTCAAGAACAAATCATCAGAAAAGCGTACATTAAGAACACACTAGAACCACGGCGGCCAATTCGTTTTTGAAAGCCATTAGGAATTCTTTAGGAAAATCACCAGAAAGCCATGAGAAAGGCATAAGATCGTAATGTCAAAAGTCGCTAGGAAGCGGAGGACGAGGTAGAAGAGGAAAGGCAGGGAGGTTAACCGGAAGGATAATCGGTTTGCTATCCTACACGGGGGGAAAGGAGTGAGGGGTTAAAAAACGAAAGTGAAAAGAGAGTAGCAGAAAATTGAAGTCACTCTAAAAATTCAGTGTTCGTTGAAGCCACAGCCTATCGTGCAAGCCAGAAGTTCGCACGAAGCGGTGCAGTGCCTTGGAGGCCTTCACAGCCGACGATGAACGCGGCCAGTGGCCGAGAATCTTCATTTCCGTCAGTGGGCGTGGATCTAGGCGCTCCAGCGCACGGCTGAGAGACTGCCTTTCGGCGCTGTAGGCAGGGCAATCACAAAGATTTTGGGTTATAGTCTCGCCATAACTGCAGATGGCACATGCAGGGCTATCAGCCATGCCGATTAAGAAAGAGTAATGGTTGTTGAAAGCTACACCAAGCCAGAGGCAACACAGCAAAGTTTCTTCGGTCGTGGTAGGCCTGATGGAGGCCGGAGCTTCAGATCTAGGTCCAAGGATTTTGAACGTGAATTGCAAAACTGGCCGGAATTCCACGCGGCAAGCGTGATGTCCCGCGCAAGTGCGCGAAGCCTGTCGGCTGCGTATGGTCTCGAAATGAAGATCGACACAGAATCGCCGTCATGGTGAGCAGTTCGCGCGACCTCATCCGCGTGGTGATTTCCTGCTATGCCGCTGTGCCCCGGTACCACTGTTGGATAATGCCATGTCCTCTGTTGATGGCAAAGTGATGTAGTTGTCGAATGTCTGCGACCAACTGTGCATGGGCTCCACGGTGAAGAGCAGCTTGTAAGCCTTGGAGGACAGCTTTCGAATCGGGGAAAATAGACCACCGCTGAGGGCGCTGCTGACTAATGTGTTCAATGGCGACACTAAGAGCAGTGAGTTCGGCACACGTCGAAGAAGTTTGGTGAGCTATCCTAACTGTAATTTCTGTAGTCCTTGCACAGATGACCATGGAGCTAGAAGAAGTGATAGGGTTCACTGAGCTGTCGGCGTAAACGTGCACCCGGTTTGCATGGTGCTCATGGAAATATTCAAGAGTGACTTGTGTTGGATCTATCGGCGATAAGTCGATCTTCTTCCTGATGCCAGGTATTGAAAGAAGCACACGAAGATTGTGCAAGCTCCTAAGTGGCGGGGACGGTCTAGAGGCCGGTGTAAACTGGGACGACAGAATGGCGCGATGTGCGTCAATGATGTCTGTAAACGATATGCGCGGCCTGGTAATAGGAAGCCTGGCAAGATTCTGAGAGGGAACCCGGGAGATGTGTCGAAAATGTGCCCTCAGTGCGTCAACTGTGAAGTAGGTAGGGATTAGATGCTCCTGGGCGATGAGTATAGATGCGTCCGTAGAGGCACATTTCGGCAATCCTAGGCGAGTCCGGAGAGCTTGAGCTTGAACGCTTTGCAGACCTCATATGTTTATTTTTCGAATGTTTCCAAGTGCAGGGAGGCTGTAGCGAAGACATCCCATGAATAAGGCGTTGTAGAGCTGCATCATCGACCGTACCGACGCTCCCCACGACTTTTCCCCAAGAGAGGCGAGAACGTGAGAAATCGCTGTCAGTCTCTTTTTCATGTATGAGATATGAGGGGTCCTTGATATATTTAGGTCGATGTTTACTCCCAGAAACCGATGGCTCTTTACGTAGGGTATTGCTGTGCCGTTTATGCATACGGTATAATGAGACTTGTTCTTGCGTATAAAGGCAACAAGCGAGCACTTTTCGGTTGAAATATGTAGGCTTTGCTGGTGAATGTAGGCCGCAAGAATACATGAAGCATTTTGAAGAATCGCTCAAAATTGTGCGCGCATAACTCCAGGTGCCCAAATACAGATGTCATCCGCATATATTGAGAGTTGCGCCGAGTGGGGTAGTATATCGACAAGCCTCACAAGTGCAAGGTTGAAAAGCGCTGGGCTGAGCACCCCACCCTGCGGGACTCCACGGGAAGTGAAATGAGAAGATGTTGGGCCATCCTCTGTCTGAACAAAGAGAGATCTGTTGGATAAATAACTGCGTATCCAGCAGAATACGCGACCACCAAGCTCGGCAGCTTCCAGAGCGTCAAAAATAGCCTGGTGAGTGATATTAACGTATGCGCCTTTTATATCCAGGAACAATGCCGCGGCAAGCGCTTCAAATATTTTTGGCGCTGGACGGATGCCACCAGGTCGACCACGTTGTCAATTGAAGAGCGTCAACGTCGAAACCCGGACATTATATCCGGATATATGCGGTAGCGCTCTAGGTACCACTCAATACGTGTAAGTACCATCCTTCCCAGTCCTTTGCCAACGCAACTAGCCAGCGCAGTTGGACGGTATGGTGTCAGGTCAAGAGGCGGTTTCGCTGGTTTCAGGAGCGGAACTAGATTACTGGACTTCCACTCGTCTGGAACTGTGCCCTCATTCCATGATTTGTTGTAATACTCCAAAAGGACACGCCTAGCTTCTTGTGCAAGGTTTGAAAGTACAGTGTATGGCACACCGTGGGGTCCCGGCGATGATGACCGTCTGCAACTAGCCAGAGCGGCGTCAAGTTCCTCCACGGAGAAGGGAAGGTCCATCCGGGAATCCCGAGAAGCGGGAACATCGCTGCAATGCAGCGTTGCAGATGTGTCAGATGGTCCTGCTGCTCTAGCGCAGAAATCCTCAGCTACTCGACCTCTCCACGTCGTTGGAACAGTGCAAGATACTTGAAAAGGTGCAGCTGGTGTGGGTATGTTCTAAGGCCACAAACTACATTCCAGATGCGTGACAAAAAAGGCTTCGGCGGATCAAGGGTTTCACAGAATGACCTCCAACGTTGTGCCTGGAGGGCTTGAATTTTGCGCTGAATTTTCTTTTGCATTGCCCTCGCATCTCTGAGGTCAAGGTTCGACTTTATGCGTCGGTACCTACGCTCTGCCCTCCGTCGCAGTGATCGCAGGCGCTGCAATTGCATATCGAATTCCGTGTGCTTTATAATTGGGGTGAATAACCGTGTCGCGTTCTAAGTGGCCTCCTTAATTTTCCCTTCAAAGCTAGCGGATGAACCTTCTCTGCAAGCATCTTCCATAAGTGCTTGAAACACCGACCAATAGATGCGTCGCATGCGTGTGGCAGAGGTGCATGTGGAAAGGCCAGTAATGGTCAGATATGTAGGTATATGGGCACTGCCGCGGGTTTCAATATCGAAAAACCACCGGGCGTTGCTGAGAAGGCATCGAGAAACGAAGGTCAAGTCAAGCCAGCTGCTGCAGGTTGTCCCTCGAATATAAGTTGGGGAGCCGTCATTTAAGCACTGATGGTCATGGTCAGAGGCAAAGGACACAAGTTTCCGTCACCTAATGTTCATTCTAACGCCTCCCCACATGGTGTGGTGAGCGTTAAAGACGCTCATGACGATCCAAGGGTCCGGTGTATCCGCCATCAGGTCACTCAAACGTGCGGTGTCAAATCGGCTTGATGGCGACATATACGCACCCACAATTGTAAACGTGAGATTAACGCCTTTTCACTGTTAGGCAAACGTACGGGTTATCGTTATTAGGGGGAACAAGATGAAGCACATACGTAAGTTCACGCCGAATGTAGACTATGACTTTACTCTTCCCTCGGGGCGTGGCAGCTGCAAACACCTCGTAACCTGACAGTCGCAATATTTTGGAACATTAGGCTCACAAATGACAAGGATTGGGAAATTATTGACGTAAACATATTGCCGAATATCTGAAATTCGGGACTGAAGTCCAAGGCCATTCAATTGAAAAATAGAAGCTTGCCTCAGCTGCTTGTCAAATGTTCATGCCGGCCGAGCCATTGTTCCTGCTACTGTAGCGCCGCTAGGACTGGAGTTAGTGAGTCGAGTACTTGCAGCGCATTCTGTGCTGCCGGCGTGCGCATGCCTGCCAGCACAGCGCGGATAACAAAAGTCGCTAGACTTTCTAAAGAAAGTCAGTAGATGTTTTCTAAAGGGTAGCGCCGGCTTTTAAATCCCCCCGACTGTTTTTCAGCTTTGTACAGTCGGCGGAAGCACTTTGCCAAAAGGTGACGGTTTTTTCCTCCATCGGTCGTCAGCAAATTCCTGACGTCGAGCATTCGTCGTCCAGGCCGGTTCTCACTAACGTGTCATAACAGTAACACGTAGCTTCCTAGTGAAATTCTTTTCCGGATGCAGACCATATACGAGGTCTGTTAGAAAAGTATCCGACCTTTGGCCGTAGAAAAAAAAATAGCATAACTGGAGCGTTGGAAACCTAATTACCTTCAATGTAGTCTCCTTGGGACTTCACACACTTCTCCCAGATGTGCTGCCACTGTTGGAAGTATTCCGGAAAGGCCTTTTTCGGAATGGAGTTTAGCTCAGCTATCGTTGCAGCCATAATGTCCTCTCTTGACTGAAATCGCGCTTCTTACCATGGCCTTTTGATTTTGGGAAACAGCCAGAAGTCGCAGGGGGCCTTACCAGGAGAGTAACGAGTATGTTGAACTACAAGAGTCTGGTTTTTTGCCAAAAAAGTCTGAATCGAGTGCGAAGAATGTTCAGGAGCATTGTCGTGATGGATGCGCCAATTTCCTGTTGACCGCAACTCTGGTCTCTTGCGCCGCACAGCATCACGTAGGCGACGGAGGACATCCCTGTTGTACTCTTTAATCATTGTTTGACCCTGGGGCGTGCGTACTCGTGGTGTGCCACACAGCGAGAGTCCAAGAAAGCAGTCAGCATCACTTTGACGTTGCTGACCATTTGGGAGGCCTTCATTGGTCGTGGGGACGCGGAATGCTTCTACTGTGACGACTGGGATTTGGTTTCCGGGTCGTACCCGTACACCCAAGACTCATCTCCAGTGATTATGGTGTTGATGAAGTCGGGGTCACTGTTTGTGGAATCCAGCGTGTCCTCTGAGACTTCAACACGAAGCTGCTTTTGCTCCACCGTGAGCAGCTTCGGCGCGAATTACGCCGCAACTCTCTTCATGGCCAAATCTTCGGTGATAATGGAATGTACAGAAAAACTACTGATGTCCACCTCTTCCGCAATTTCTCGGATAGTCACACGACGGTCACGTATCACCAGAGCGTTCACTTCGGCAATGATCTGGCCATTTCGGCATGTTGATGGCTGACCGGAGCGTGGCTCGCTCTCCACCGATGTGCGGCCATCTTTAAACCAGTTGTACTATTGCTTAATTTGTGTGCTGCTCTAAGCATCGTCACCGAAACCATTCTGAATATTTCGAATGGTTTCCACTTGGCTGTCGCCCCGTTTCTGGCCAAAATTTGATGCATTAGCACTGCTCCTGTCGCACCGCCATTTTGCTTGCAGTAAAAAACCGACGAGAGCACTGCGCACTACCTCACTCAAACGCTGCCTCCCAGCGACTGACGCTATCGGCACGCGGGAAAAAATTCGTGCATGCGCACGACACTTCAAGGTCTGCTGGTGCAAGCGCACTTGTTTCATATCCATCAGGTGTTCGCAAAAAAAATAAGGTCGGATACTTTTCTAACAGACCTCGTATTTCTGCTACTAACACAAGAAAATAACTGATATGCAGCATTCGTCGTCTAGGCCGGCTCTCCCAGGAAGTGCCTGTAAGAATTGATGAGTGATAACTGGACGGCTTTACTGATAGAAGATGGTTGCTATATCAGGAAAATTTTTTTCGAGACAGCCGCTAGTCGTTCCAACTGGACTGTTAATACCCGGTCTTGGCTTCCAGCTTCATGCAGTCGGTCGAAATTGTCTTCGGAACCTGATGTTTTCTTAAGGCGAGCGCGTTAGTACCCTCAAGTCGAAAAAATTGCTCAGCGTCGGCGACGTTGGCGACTGTTTGAAGATTCGCAACTGGAGTGCCAGGAGAGGTGGGCCACCTCGGTCACGTGACACAGCGGCGTCGTCACAACCTGCCCATTCTACTCTAGGTAAACTGACCACCGTGGCAAATTTTCAAGTAAATTAATAACTGGTCGCGAGAGGTTGCTCAGGATGGGCTGCATAAGCTTCAGCATTGCGCCAGGAGCGGTTTGAGTACTCCCAAGGATCTATGATTGAATTCTACAACACTCAATTCCTCATATTTCAGCATTAAGCCATGAACACTATCACCTAATACCCTTAATTAAGGCGAAGCAGAAGTAATTGGTAAATTGGTTTTTCAGGAAAGGAAATGGCGCAGTATCTCTCTCACATATCTCGGTGGACACCTGAACAACTCCGCAAGGGAAGGGACCAGTGTCCTGTGCAAGATTTATGTCCAGTCGCCACAAGAAAAAGAAATGGAAGTGGCGGATATGAAGAGGTAGCGCTAATGAGTTAACGTCTTCTATAAGAAACCGGCCATTCTCAACTTTACATTTATATGCAAGTGAGAGTCCTCATACCACTCCTCGTGCAAGGCTGCAGCGGTTAAGGGATGCGCCACTGACCTCCGTTGTGTTGTGTTTGGTTTAACGGCGCGTCAGGAGATAAGGCTATCATGCGCCAATCTCAAGGTAAGGGAAAATTCTTTTCTGCAGATTTTTACAAATATGTGAAAAAATATAGTGGTTTAGAAAGCTTAGAAAGGTATATCCTTATAGCCAGTATTGAGAGAAGAAAGAAGATTGATAAATGGCTAACATTAAAAGTTTCAAAAGAAGTAGGGTAACCTCAGCAGCAGTCCTTGGCTGCGCTACGATCTGAAGGCTTCCAACCAATCAAATGAAGACCTCAGCCTTTTTCTCAGGAATGAGAAAGTGGCTGAGGTGCATGAGGCGAAGCACTGGGTCATGATTTACATTTGTTGAAGAAAACACGCCTCTGTTTAAAGTCTAAAAACAGAAGACATGTCCACAATTGCATTTTAACCTAAGAGCCGCTAGATGAAAAGTAACGCATTGGTTAAAAAACAGAAAAAAGCACTTTTTCCTTACCTTTTCGAGTTTCGAGCATGAACATGAAATGTATTAACTGTAAGTTCGTTTCCACATGTACCAACTGGTTTGTCTTTGTCAGCAGAAAGCTGTATGTAAGGCGCTGAAAGCTCGCTCGGGTGCGCCGAAGTATCCCCGGCTCCTCAACGTGACGTCACGGTGGCCGACATGAGCGTCGTTTCCCTCTCCGCTGTTCTCCTCTCCTACGCTCGCGCGGGGCGCGGGAGATTTGAACATCGCGTTTTTAATTGGTGACTGCGCCACTGTTTTAGCCAAAATCGAAAAAATAATTTCACAGACGTGATCAGCAATGACACTACTTCAAAACCCTAAAAAATTAGCTGATTCGAAAACCGCCTCAGTATCCCTTTAACAACTGGTTTAATTGGCCGAATGGTAAAACAAGAAAACAATACAGAGAGACTGGAAGCACGGCCTTTCCGTTGAGCGTCTCACAAAGCACTGTTCTTTCGATGCCGGGCCGAGTTTTCCTTTCTCCCTCTTCTGCCGCCGCTCCCGCCTCTCCGACCTTGGACAGTCAAAGAGTTCCCGGAAAACGGCGACGGGCAACCGCGCGCCCGACCTCAAAGCCTGCCGCCCGGTTCAGGGACGGTCGCGGGGGGACGGCCACGGGATCCTCTTTCGGGCGCCTGCCGCCTGGTCGGCTCGCGCGCACACACTCACACACGCACACACGCACACACAGGGCCTCACACACATGTACAAGGGTCCTTGACCGAGGAAATCGCGTGTCGAATGGCGCCGCGTCTTGTCCCCCTTTTCGTCTCCGACACACACTGCAGGAAACCAGAAAAAATTACGTTTCTGAGAGAAACAATAAATGTATTGTTTTCTTATTGACATTTTCAATATTAACTTTACTTTGACGAAAATAGTTTAACAGAGTGGGGAGAGTATGTGCGAGCATTTGCTGGCCAAACGTCGTTCGTACGAAACGTGCCGTCCAGTTATGAGCAGAACGCGAAGGATACGTTCGTGTAAGTGTTGTTAAACTGGCGATCGAAAGCATTGCACTCTCAGAGGTAGCTATGTGCTGTTTGTAGCGAACTGCTAAGTTATCCAAGCAGAGATAGTGTACTGACGTTACTTTAAAATTCTTAAAGAGTGGCGCGATATGAGTGTAGTAGTGTTTTCCAGCCATATGGTGAATAGCCTTCATTTGTAGTGCATATATTCGATTTAAATTTGTTTGTGTAATTGTACCCCATACAAGGAAACAAGAGTTTAGTTGAGACAAGAATAACGAGTTATAGATATATACCTTAATTTTCGGCGGTAGGAAGCAATGGGGTTAGTCTAAAATACCTACTGTTTTTGCCAGGCGTGAAATTATTTCATTTATGTGCCTATCCCAGGACAAATTTTTGTTGAAATAAACGCCGAGTGTATTCATTTCATCAACAACTTTAATAGGAGCGTAGTCAAAAATTAGGTTATGATGTGACATTTCTGTATTATAAAAAGAGGCAGCCACGAGGACGCCAGAGCTTGGTATTATGGATCAGGCAGTAAAGCACTATGCGTTAATAAAGGAGAAATGCTTATTTTTCTTTCTCGTAGAACTCGTATTATTTTTGCAGATGAAGATTCAAGTGAGACGGATTTCGCAAAATCACATACAGAGCTTGCTCTAGTAGCTTAGTTCTCACTTTTCCGCGGTGTCGTCGCCGTCGCTGCCCTTTGCTGTTGCATATGCCTCCCAGTGAACGAACGCAGCAGTGCCAACAACATTTAGCGCTGTGGTCTCCAATCTCCAGGGAAAGCTAATTTCGGCAACAGAGCTCACACCGGACGCGCTAACCAAAGCATTGATGCAGAGCATACTCCCCTCGGAACGATCGACTCAATCATTAATACACTATTGCGGCTACTTCTGTCTACGATCGTGTTTAGCAGCGCTAATTATAACTCTTCCATAACATAAACACGATTTCTGTCGCGTTATGCGTGGCATCAGTTTTGTGTTAACCCATGCATTAGGGACCAAGAGAAATCTAACGGAGGGACTTTCTTCATTTTTTATCACATAATGCTCCCTTATAAAGGAAAACAGGTTACTGAAATTACCTCACGATTGCTTCATTCGTTCCGAAATTACACAGGTGTACTTTTTATAGTACACTGTGTCCTCCCCATAGCACATGTGGCTACTTCGCTCCCCTCCTACATGGGGGCGTGAATTTTGTTATCGCGTCCGTGACTATTGCGCAGGGTGACGTAACACTTCTTATAGGCCCTCCTGAATATATTCTCTCTATACTGGCACCGCAGTTATATATGCGCAGGAAGCTTTCTTCATTTCAGAGAAGCGTCAGGCACTTTTGAGCCAGAGTGACTACGAACTGCTTGTTTCTGCATGTCAAGGCGTATGTAATGACAAGTGACGTTTTTACGCAAGTAAAAATAGTCAGTAGGCTCGTCTCCAGCTGTTCGCTAGATTGTTCAGGCACTCACAATTACAAAGTTGAGCTCTCGTGTCAACAGCCACTCCATTGGCCTGATGTCGATGTAGAAGCAGTTGACGTCTTGATCCGAAAGATCGACACCTGCTATACCACCGTTAACAGTAAAAGGAAAGTTCTTTTGGCTTGCAAATGTCCTGTTTTTCGTGCCCTCTTGGCAACCATCACTTTACAAAACATGTAGGGTCAATGCTGTTATCATTGCAGGCCATAGCGACTACACTTTCGTCCTTTGACTTTAATGAAAGCACGTAACCTACACTATTGAAGCAAGAATCAATTTCAATAAAAAACTCTCCGGGGCATGTTGGTTCATAGCTGGCAAGAATAAAAGCGCAACAAGACGACACAAAGAAGGAGGAAAAAACGACAGGACAGGTCCTGTCGTTTTTTCCTCCTTCTTAGTGTCGTCTTGTTGCGCTTTTATTCTTGCCAGCTAAGAACCAATTTTTCCTGGCTGCTTCTATACCGTTGCTTTCTTTGGGATGAGGGGACACTTCCTAAACCCGTTTTAGCAAACGGTTCCTGTAGCCCGAAATTCTTCACGGCGGAGCGTTAGAAGAACGTCTGGACTGGTAAAAAAAAATGGCAAAAATATAAATGGTCACTAAGCGTTGAAATGACCACAGGCAACGATACAACAATAAGCACTTCCAAAAGTTTCTTTTCCGAACTCAACGACTTTCCACAGCAGATGTGAAATGCATAGCAGTAATCGTCTGCTCTGCAGAACATTCAGTTCTTCAAATCAAAATTTTATTACAACCAGTTAAAATCTCACAGTCGTCATATTCAGTATAGCTAGCGACGAGTACAGCTGCCTCTCAGGCCTGCCTGAACAGACAAAATGTTTTTTTTTCTGAAAAAAATTCAAGGAGCCATAAGATCTATGACCTGGAGTAGATAGGCGTCGTTGAGCACATATGAAGACCCAGCGTACTATAGAAAGTACAGTAGCGCATAATTCATCATAGCGCGAAGAAGGCCAAATATGAGGGACATTCAATGCATCCATTGTTTACTTTTGTCCTTTGCGCTGCGCTATACTTGAAACCAACGTACTATGTGCATAAACGCGTCCGCGAGAAAATTATAAGCCAGCAACTACAGTTGCAGTTCGCGGTAAACAAACATCTTGAAGTTTCACAGTGGAAAGATGACATACTGGGGAGAGGAAGCACGCCGTCTTAGTTAGGGGGCGTCGCCCGATCCACTGGCGACAAACCCATGACCTACTTGAAAGTAAAAACGCAATCTTGGGTGTTGAAAGCATAAAAAATTTAACTATACTTTCAAAAGTACGCTGGACACTAAGGGGTTAATCATTTCTTGAACCATCTATCCCTGTGCACTTTTAGTCTAATGAGGGTAAGCGGCTGTAATTCACTTTTGAATTACTGAGCGATGGCTCTCAAACATTTCATTCCGAAACATCGCCGCTTGGCGGTTGAGAAGCTGCTTTTACCAATGTGCACGGCGTAAAAATTAGCGTGAAGAATTTTCCAAGCGCGAGATGAAATGCGGCGGCAGTGGTTTTCGAAAATTAACAAGCGCATCGATGGCTAAATTTGTCGTAGCGTAGGCCGACAGATTGGCATAAACAATAGGGCAGTACGCTATGCATATTTCTAAACCTTTGCTTTAGTTTTAGTTTTCGAAAATGGCAACATACAAGGGGAAGACATTACTTGCTGCAGACTGGGCGTCCCTCTGATGAGTATGAAAATGCTAACGCTAAGGGGCGAAATAAGACAGTGCGCGAGGCAAATTAAGACCACCCTCCAGAAAAACCGAATTATTCAGCTTTCCAAAGAATAATTACTAAGGAAGTTACTTGTACACCATCACGATCCTTGCGAGCGTTTTCGCTTGACAACAACTATATTGTAACGTTGTAGTGACGGCAGTCCAGCGGTCAGGAAGACACCAACCAGTCTTGGAAACGAAGGTTTTTATTTGGGCTGACTTGCGCCCGCAAAAGAACTGAATCACTCGGCGGCGGCGTAAGCAACAAACGTGCTCGTCGGTCGTCGAACTACGAATGCCCGCATCTCGCGGCATCGTTCAATTTAAAGCCGGCAAGAAAACTTCGAGATAACAGGTAGAGATCATCTAGAGTAATCTCGACACACGTAGATGCCGCTCTTCGTGGCTGTGATCAATCGAGATTAGTCCGGTCGCTTCTCGCGTCACAAACAAAAATGATAACACCCCTTTCGTGCGGCCTTGCGCGAACGAACGGACATTACAATGATACGTGGCAATATTCTGACGCAAATTGGCCCTATTTTCTGTCATTACCTGTTTCAAAACTTCTTTCCTGCTCAGCCCGGCTTTGGGCGCAGCCTAGGTTCGCTGTGTTTTTGAATTTTCTGCCGCCTTCGCGAAGTGTATTGCTTTAGTGTCATAGCTGTTGCTCTTTCACTTCTTTCCTGTTGATGGCGATAGGATACTGCTAGATTCGCCGTAGCTGGCTGTGCGATTTTTGACGGAATAGCAGGACAGACAGAACCGAGGTTAACAGACCATCACCACAATTTTGTAGCACCAGTAGCCTTTTCGCTGGTTGGAAACAGTGCGAAACTTATATTCCAAAGAAACGTCGGATTGCCGGTGCCCTTCGCATTCATTTGTTTTCTTCTTCTACGCACGGCGTCTTTTTGGGCACGAAAATGCTTTGAGCACCTTTGTTTCTTCATGCTCTCTAGCGTTTTTTTCATATCATTCCGCCTATATTGTAATCAATGTTTTTCTCATGTACATTCGGAGCATCATAAACATCGTGAAAATAAATGCAGAGCTTCTGAGCAAAGAAAGTGAAAACCTCTACGTTAATTCCTGTATATCAGTGTGATCTTCCGTCTGCCTAAATTTATCCGGTTGCTAAAATAATTTTCCTGTGATGACGTGAAAAACAAACAGAGCTAAACTTTTTCATGAGAGACGGAAACCAGAAATCGCAATAAATAAAAGCTTAAAGCAATTCAAACTGCTTGGTGGTTATGCTGCGCAGTACTGAAAACAGTGCTCTGCAGAAATTCCCTCACATTTGTATGCTTTCTCGTGCATCAAGGCTGACTTCGGAGTTCCTTTGTGCGCTTGAATAATGCCACATTTCTCAGGTTGAAGGTTATTTTAAACGGCCACGTGGCCGACGATGTAAGCTGAATGCTAATAGTTTAAAATCGGCTTTATGAATTTGGCGGCGCCCAGAAAAAATAAGTCCTTGTTTGTTCCCATATCGCATTTTATACGACTATTCAATATTGGCGTTACCTTTTCCATCAATAACACAAAAACAGCTTGTCTTAACACTGCGTTCAAGGGGCCTATCATTAAAAGCCGTTGTCTCAGAAGTTTATTTTTGTTGGTTTATAGACTGAAACTTGATAGCATCAGGTCGGTGTGGGCAAGTAGTGTGGGGACGGTTGGCAGTGCTCGAATTATGCCATCTGTTAAGAGTAGGGCTTTAAACTTTTAAAAAATTTAATTTTCGAATATACATCTCGACCAGGTACTCTGAAGAGCAAGCATCTTGCCATGCAGCCGAACTTTAGGCACCGTGATGCCATCCGGGACAGTAACCAGATATCAAGGTTTCATTCTCTGGCTTGGAGGGAAACTCTTACTGCACCCACGATACAAAAGGACGCGAAAGCACAGTGGAAGCGTTCTCCTTTTCACAAACAAATTTAGAGCCTAAGAGGTGACATCTTGACTTGACACTTTTGCCAAAGATGGTAATTGCGCATAAAGTTAATGTTAATCGCTTTGTCCCAAATGTCATTGCAAATTGTGCGAACACTTTGTAGGCCAAAGAAAGGCTGCCTTGTGATTTTCACCTATTTTGGAGCACTCTTTGTTAAGGCCAGACGTTTTCCTCCCCGTTCTGCGTATTGTCACATTAAAGAATGCGTTCTTCCACAGACCACTTTCCTGATCTGCAAAGCATTCAACACCTGCATAGAATCAATTCCACCGCACAACGAGTCTTCTGTGCTGGCTGGTTTAATGGCATGTACATCTCTCTGATACTTTTTTCTGAACCTTTCGGATTATATGCGGGAAGGATCTAGAAGCTCAAGCATAGCATACCTACGTCCGAGGCATTCGTTGGAATACGCTTACTAACTGAGCAAGAATAACTGTCGTGCGTGTGTTTCGTCATACCATGGAAGGAAATCTGATGACGTTCAAGAAGTAAATTGTGATGCGCTTGAGAGACTCACTGCTCCTCTCAATGAAGGTACTGAGCACTGCGTAGTCAGTAAAAGGTTGCTCCAAACGGCAAACTTCTTTTGTTCAATCTTTTGTGCGTGACAGTGTAGCTTTTGTTCCACGCGGAATATGACCTCTGTTAACTGTCCCACTAGCGGAATCGCCTACGAAAAGAAATTGAAAGCAAGTAGAACAAAACTAGAGAACCTCATTATGACAGACATTTATTGAACACAGGCGAGAGATCAACGCAGTCTACTGGTGACTTAGAGGGGAGACTAGAGCAGGAAGGAGGTCCTTAGTTGACTTAAATTCAGGTGTTCAGCTTTAGCCAAGCAAAATGGGACTGGCGTACAAGCCAAGAATTACGGTCTTATTTGTACATTTCCTTAGTTAGCTACAAAATACGACGTCGGTTAGGTATCCAGGGTGCTGGCAAGCTTCCTCAGGAGACAACTCAGCTAAATAAAAGATGCCCCATGAAATACTCCGGCCTCATGAATAAGATAAAACTAAAAGTATCAAACAACCAATTGGAGCAAAGGTAACTACACGCACATAATACGAAATAATACGGACGACAAAAAGCAGATGCATGCAGTCGGAAGGCAGGACGACAATGGCTTAACCTGTTGGGATCAGATAGCTGATTTCGCAAAGCAATTCCAATTGCATCTGTACAACAGCCAACAGATACGTGCTGAAACAATGAAAAAGCAGAAAAGATGGCATCGATACTCCGAAGGCACCGAAAGAGAAGGTGAAGGTATATTATAAGAAAAAAAATCGAAAAGTAGCAGCGAAACATGTAAAAACTGCGGCTGCCTTGAAGGTGGGCAGAGCAATTGCGCGGGAAAAACGAGCAAAAGAATAATTCTAGTTTTTCAGGACTTCGTATTTATGGCCAGGAAGAAAAACTACAAACATCATTATAATCTAGAAGAAAGTGTACCTTGAAGATTTACAGAACTATTGACCAATGAACTTAACGCCTACTGATTCCAGTGTATTTACTAATATAACGTTTATTAGACAAATCTTATACATATTTAGTGTATGACCAACAGCACAACAAAGTTTAAAAGAGGGCACCTCTTCCCAGCGCCTCTCAACCGTGAACTGCCTCATGAGAAAAATGGCTCTACGCATGATTTCAAACGCAACTGTCCGAATCCTAAGCTCGTCTCCCACAAAGCTATGGTGCTCGCTGTATAGGCATGGGACTTGGAAACAAAGCTTGTTTTGCTTCCCCTCTCATTTGAGATGCGCATTCGTCTCATCGCACAAGTGCTTGAAGAAAATCAAGCCTCCCATAGTCACGAGACAGATTTTTATAATCCAAAAAGAATGCACTACTCCCGCCATTGACTCGAATTCACGTGAAGATTAGCGTAGCGCATAATGCGTGGCTGCTTTGCTGTGTATCAACTTTATGCAGTATGCACTTGTATTTATAATGATAGACACAGTTCAATGTTTAGATGACATCTATATCATTAGGACAGATATGAAAACACTCAACAAACTAAAGGCTTTTGAGGTGCTGCATACTTTTCAGAGCCCCCTAAAGCACGTTTTTGAGACGTCAGTAGCCTAAGACCAGTGATACTACACGCGGTCGTAACTTCGTAGCCGGGCTCGGTAGTTATAGAAAGCGGCGCAGCAGGAAATGCTGTGGTCATTACTGTTACCCATACATAGGTCGCCAGAGCCCAAAAGCTATATTTATTGAGTTTAAAATCCTTACATAAGCCAATTATATTGTGTCATTATCATTAGACGCCGAGCAGTATGCACTGCACAGTTTTCAAAGATAATGTCCGCATGAGAACGTGCCATTCATTTGTGGCGAATGACGGGCCCATGTGCTGCAGAACAGTCGGGAACTGGACCAGATGTCATGCGCTAACTACCATTCGCGCCATGCAGGCGCGTCGACAGAGGCGCCGGAATCCATTGCAGACCCTGACCGCCAATCATATTACCGCTAAACTTGCAGTATAGTTCAATCTTCTCCGGCAAGAAACTACAATCTTTATGAAAGCCATCATGATAGAACGACGGATGCGTATTTACACACAAACTAGACGCAAAATAGCCTACATGGAAAGCTAAATGGTATTAGCGGATGCAAAGGAGATTTTTTCTTAATCGGCATTTGACGCAGTTCAAACATGAACAGTTGTACATGCAATATGGGATCATGTTGTTCGGCCAAGCTGTTTTTTACTAACGGCCATATTTCTTGTTTTTGCGTAAGTCAAAACTAACTCTTTTTTCCTTTCAGCTCCAATACTGCACAGAAAGTCGCGTGGCAAACCTGGTATGTTCTCTCTTTGCTGAATAATAATTGTTTTGCTGTTGAAGAGATCCCCGGATAATATCGCAAAAAGAAAACATAACACAAACGTCTGACAAATCGCAAAAGCAAAGGAGCCTTTACCATACAGAGATATCATGTAACTCTCCATTGCCTACGTAATATTTACTGAGGCATGTTTAATCCAATCAATGGAGTCTTACACTTAAATCATCCAATCACCACGGAGGCTGTGGTAAAAGCAACTGGACTAGAGGCCTTATACACACTAACAGTTTGGTGATAGACGAATGAGCAGAATATATCCGACCCCAATATATGGCTACCGTAGATCAAGAGAAACCACTTGACGCAGTTCAAACATGAGCAGTGATACAGACACTGTGGAATCATGGTGTGAAACAATTTCGTGTAAAGTACTTGACGATAGCGATACCCGCAGCACATCCATCACAGTCGCGTGTAAAGACAGCAATAAAATTCCAATAACTAAGTGTGCCAGGCACGGAGACATGATCTCTCTAATGCTATTCACTGCATGTTCACAAGAAGTACTCAGATACCAGGATTTAGAGCACTGGGAAAAAGAGATAATGGAAAATTCCTCTGGAATGTGCGATTCTCTGCTTCAATTGCGTTGCTAAGCGACTGGGCAGATGATTTTCCAAGCTTGAATTATAATGGGTCTAATAATTATAAGCAGAAAACTGAAGTAATGTTCAACAGCCTCAGAAGCAAACAGCAGCATATGATCGGCAGCAAGGTGCTGGAACTGGTAAGGGAAAGTACAGGTAATGACCACAGAACAGTTAAGAATTTCCCAAAAGAAAACAATATAACACCAGGATATTACCGGTACTCATCCATGGGGAAGAAACATGGAGGCTAGAGAAAAGGGTTGAATTTCAGTTCAGGACAAAGCAGAAGCCTGTGGCAGAAAAATTGCTATCTAAAACGACAAGAGAATGCGACTGAGTACAAACGCGGGTTAATGAGATTCCATCCGAAATCAAAAACTCGGCTTTGGTGGGGCATGTAATATGAAGGAGAGATAGTCGATAGTCATTGAAGGTAATGGATTGGATCGCAATAGAAGCTGACGCTGGCAGGAGCGGCAGTAAGTTAGGCGGGCGGATGAGGTTATGAAGTCTGCGGGCAATCGGTGGCAGCGGCTGGCACATGACTGGGTAAACTGAAGAAACATGGGTGCCCCTTTGTCCTTTAGTGGGAGCACGCATGCTGCGGCTGGTGATGATTTAGATGATGATGATGAGCTCAGATGGAAAGCGAAAAATAGATAAACAGCCAATTTCTGATGGCAATAGCAATAAAATGCTTGGTCGCCAACAGAGTGATTTCTTTCTCCTTTCAGTTTGTGTCGATTAGAAGCAAAATTGTAGCCTGATTAGCAGGGAAACACTTTTGGATGGCATCGTATTGTTGGCACTTGCTATGCCTTATGAGGCCGGCTAGTTCGATCTATAGTGAAGGCCTGAAAGCGAAAAGATTACCGGTTTTTGAAAGCTCCAAAGCGATTTTCAATGATGTGATTTGGATGCTGCGACTGATTACGGTCCCTTTGCATTTGCTGTCATTGTCAAGGAAATGTGAATTAAAGAAAATAGCGAGGATCACATTTTTACTTTTTATTTTCTATCTTACTGCAACGGCACCCTATAAGCGCGCCGAAAATGTATCTATCCCTTTACCGAAGTATCTCTCGTACACCCAGGTGCTGCATGCCACAAATGAAAATTATCTTATTTGGACCCAAGAATTAACTAATTCTTAGCACTCAGCTTCCGCAGAAAATATACTAGATCTTCCTTGTTCCCGGATTAGTAATTTATGTATTAGCTCCTCCTCTCCTCCTTTAAGTGGGGCATATGTTCCTTTCTTTTCTCAGGTTCTGTTATGCATTCAAAGGAGACATAGGGGGCGGAGGCTGTCGGCCTGAGCTGTTTATGAAAAATGTCACAAGGTTAAATGAAGCCGAATGCCGCTTCTCATGGCATTAAAGGTAACACGTGCGTAAATAACTAGCATGATCATTATGAATAAAGTTTATAGTGAGGGTATTGTTCGCTCAGAATGAATACCCCACACTCTCCCAGTTTAAGCGGTCCATCATACGGGTAGGCACTAGAAAGAAAAAAGCGAAAGTTAACATATTGTACAGGACTTTTAAATAGGCTCTGAATCTCTAACATGGCATTGAAAAATTGGAGAGGACCTTAAGGTATGCCTTAGGGGTAGGGCGCGATAAATTAATTGGCTATTCCCCGTATATGCAGAATTGATAATTCTCTGGCTAACATTAATAGGTCCCTGGGAGTCAACCTAGCACTCCTGGAGAAGTGGCGCAGCTGTTAAGCGATGTGCCACTCCGTTCGATCGCATACGCTGCAGCCGGTAGGGTTCGTGCGACCCCGTTTGCTTTTGCCGAGCCACGTCGACCGACCAGTGATTAGTTTAACTGCCACCGGACACGGTGCACAGTTTTCTCACAATCCTTTGGGCAAGTTGTGATTGCGCCACAAGGTTACGGCACCTAAGCCGCCCACCTGCCTCCTAGGTTGTTTCTCTGCGGATTTTTAGTGGATTTTTTGTGCACGTTCAATAACCCGACGCCGACAACGAAATTTCTTGGCCCCAACCTCTTTAACGCTATCCCATTAATGGCCGTCATGGTTCATGGCATATTGGTGAAACAGCACTGCAATGCCCGTAAGCGTAAAGAGCACCAGGTTGCGTTCAGAGAAGCCGGACCGCAAAGGTTCACTATGTAACAGCAGAAAATAAAACCGCCTTTTTCTGAGACTGTTAAGATTTCAAGACAAACTACAAGTCCGCAGGCTAAGCAATTTCATACATCGAAGACGGTAACTTATCGAGCCAGTTTGCAGTATCATTGTCTAATATCTTGTCTTCTCTATTATAGAAAAAAAATTACCTCAAAACTACTGCATTGTTTCCGCTTCTTGAACCATATTTGAGGTGAATATTGCCATCAAATGTGGACAACTGCCGCTTCGGAACCTAATTGTTGCGCATACTTACACAAATTCCGCCATGGACCAAGCAGATATGGTCTCCAAATTTCCGTCATTATTCCTAAACGATCTCAATGCCTTCAGTTTGACACCTTGATAATGCGGAGGTCGCCTAGGAGGCGAACGCGGCCACATTTATAAGGAGACTTGCCGAAGAAGGGAGAGCAGTGGAGCGGTGGTGGCAGCGTCCGGCCGTGGATAAGTTCCCAGGCGTTCTAACTAACGCGTGCCCGCCACTTCGTCTTCATTGCGCCGTGTGCTGAAACATATTGTTGATGAAGCATATTCTAGTTACAAGTGTGTGGGTGTGGTATAGGGTAGAATTTTCATGCTAGTTGGGGCTGCGTGAAAGTTACGTCTCAGATATCCGAGCACGCGATTAACGTTGTTAGTGTTGTATTCAATGTGCCCGCGCTAGCTAAGGTTCGACGTGGTATGAATTCCGAGGTACTTATATCTTGTAACTGCTTCAAGTAAACACCAATAATACCATATACGGGCAAATCACTATTAACAGCAGAAATGCGCTTAATTTAGCACTTTTTAGCATTCACATCATGATGAGATAGCGTTAAGGTCAGTCTGAATCATGTGCTTGTCCCTATCGTTTGTTATTGCCTGAAAAAGAACGCAGTCATTGGCAAAAAGATGCACGGAGGAAGAAAAATTACGGCGTAAATCGTTGATAAATATAAGAAAAATCACGGGCCCCAAGACGGTGCTTTGAGGAACACCGGAAAGAACAAGGTGAACGGTGGAATGAACGTTGTTGACGGACAAATTGCTGACGAGAGATAAGAAAAACTTCGGGCCATTTTAGAATTTGAATATCCAATCCTACCATGCGCAGTTTTGTGAATAAAAGGTGATGAGAAACATTATCAACTGGCTTCGCGAAATCTGCGAAGATGCAGACGGCGATAGAGCAGCGGTCTAAAATGGCGTGGTTTGTGTGTGAATAAGAGTACCCGTGTTTCAAATGAGTAGGACCTCCTAAACACGTGCTGGAAGAGATGAAAATCGAGTTTGATTCAAGGGAAGTGACAAGATGTGAAAATAGTACGCGTTCCAAGATTATATGTGGGATACTGGTAGTAGATATGGGCCGGTAGTTAAAAGGCGAGTGTTTATTACCCGATTTACACACACGAACCGCCTTACTTGTCTTGCAATCAGCCGGTAATTCACCTTTGTCCAATGGCTACTGAAATATTTTAGGTAAGGCAAGGTATGAATATATTTTAGTACTTTTTAGGAATTTTGTAGTAATACTGTCAACATCAACAGAAGAGGATGTCTTAATGTTGTCAGTTATTTTAGCAATGCCCTCAGGATGGATGACTACAGGATACATTGGAAGGAAGTTATGAACGAGTTGAGGCAAATCCGTAGTTTCTGTTCTTGAAAGAAGCTCGACAATACGTCATTCACTACATTTGCGTAGGCACTATCACATGTAGGTCCATCACTACATTTGCGTAGGCACTATCACATGTAGGTCCATCACTTGAGCCGCCGCGGTGGCTCAGTGGCTATGGTGCTCGGCTGCTGGCCCGAAAGACGCGGGTTCGATCCCGGCCGCGGCGGTTGAATTTCTTTGGAGGAGAAATTCGAGGCCGGTGTACTGTGCGATGTCAGTGCACGTTAAAGAACCCCAGGTGGTCGAAATTTCCGGAGCCCTCCACTACGGCGTCTCTCATAGCCTTAGTCGCTTTGGGACGTTAAACTCCATAAACAAACAAACAAACAAACAGGTCCATCACTTGAACTCGTTAGTATTATTCTAGACGTTTCAGAGGGGTTAATCACGCTCCAAATTTTTCTCGGGATATTTAGCAACGTATCCGCTTGAGTGCTATTTAGGTCATTTGTTTTAGCCTTCTTGACCTCAGAATTCTGTCAGCTGCACAGCGAGAACGGGACCAATGATGTTTGGTACGCGATTCTTTAGCTCATCGGAAGAGATATTTCTTTCGGTTAGGCAAGCGTTTAAGTTGTGCATTATACCATGGCAGATGCAGATGATCAGATATTACGCGAATGGGTATGAAGTGGCTTGTGAGATCTAAGAGTTTGTGGGAAACAAAAGTGAGTTTTCGTTAACCGTTCGCAAGTGGAATTCGTCTAAAAAAGTGGCCAAGAAATAACCTAGTTCATCAATGACTTAGCTGAAATCAACGCGATGATGCCAGTGCATTGTTTTGGTATGAGTAGTAGATTTTGTATGGAAAATTATCACAGAAAATTTTATCAAAAAATGCTCGCTTAACTGGGGGCACGCAGGTTATTTCTGAACAGAGTTCTGGGCTTGTTGTCTGTACGAGGTCTAATGTACTAGCTGTAACTTCAGTAATTCTTGTAGGCTGAGTAGCCATTTGGGTAAGCTTGAAAGCGAGCATAAAAATTAATGAATTCCTTGCGTAGTATCGAAGATGAAGAAGATTGTACCAAAGACCAGCCGATACCCGGAAAGTTGACGTCGCCCAATAGAGAGACAGGCGACAAAGGGTACCGCGTTACGACGACATTAATGGTATCATGAAACTTTGCAACAAATGCAGGAGATCCACTAAGCAATCGATAGCATGCGCCTAGGATTACTCTGCGGTATTATATTCGAAGAGATACCCAGATAATTTCAATGCTTCAAGTTATGCAAAAGGAACAAGACTATTTTTGTTATTGACTACTGTGAGTACGCCACCACCCTGCCGATCTTCCCAATCACAACAATAGAAGTGGCAATGATTGGATGAACCCAATATTTCACAGTCAGGTGTGCATTCATGCAACCAAGTTTCAGTTAACACGATGATGACAGCGCAACATGCACTTATGGCAGTGGAGAGTTCTGTACCTCTGTTGATGACACTTCGGATATTAGTAAACGAAACTGACGTTTCAGCTCGGCTTAGCCCACGGCCATCACCCCTCGATACCCTCTAGTCAGATTTACCAGGAATCGGTGCAGCGGGGAGAGACGAAGGCGCGTATTGGGTTATCGGCTTGGTGCGTTTTATGTTAATCTGAAACGTTTTATCGTTGAAATCGCCGTACCAATACGATCTGTCGTTCACAACCAATTTTTGTATTTTAGCTTAAAAGATGGGGAGGCGGCTTTTCTGATATTTTTCTTTTGCATTTCGCAATTTTTCTCTGAATTTGTAGTTCTCGCCTTGTCTTTAGGCGGTACTTCGGGGTCTCATATATTGACAGGATGCTTAGATTTATTTTCCGTTTGATCACATGTTTCATGATCAATGTCATCAGCGATGCCGAGAGACACTTTGGTCTTCTAATTCATGAATTCTTGCCTGAAATAGTTTACTGTGTTTGCTAATATTGAGAACAGTGCATTGGAAATGCTGCTTTGCTTAGGTAATGGTAACGTTTAAATATGTAATCTATAAATAGGGACGTAAAAGCCGGTAAGTTCAGGTCGACAGTTCAGGAAGGCCGCCCTGCGGGAGAAACAAGATCAGGCGGTTGAGCCTGGCTGCTTTCTCAACGGGCGAGGGGTGCAGCTATGTGAAAGTGATGACGTAGGCAATAGGCGTGAAAAGTCACTCGAGAATTGTCGGCGAAATGTTCTTGAAGCAGTCGAGAGGTCAGCTTGTGGGCTTGAGAGTGTCCTCGAGGTTGGCCGGAAGATGGACCAGCAGCCGGATTTGCGTGCGTGTGATGTGCGTTGCCACAGCCAGTGTGGTAGATGGTACCACCTGTAGAGACGACGGTGCAGAAGCTGAAGACGGCAAAACAACATCAAGGCAAGCGAAGCAGGAGCGAACAACGGGTGGGCACAAGCTGATATGAAGCCTGTGACCGCTTTATACTGGAAATGGTGGCTGGGGAGCAGAACGCAAGTCCGCCACTTTAGCGTCGGAATGAGCGGGACGTCTTGGTGCTGAGACCACAAGCTGCGTTGCACGGGATGTGTTGTTAAGTGTGGAGGTCTTACGCATAGCACCTCCTTTTACGGCTATGTAATTTTTCACGGAGGCAGAGCCACTAGCTAAGTCGTCTCATGTCCAATCAGCCGTGGGCGCAGAAAGGTGAGTTTGGACTCCAGGCGACGGGCAAGTGGGCGTCGCGTTCTACGGGGCTTCACCCAGGCGACGGGCAAGTGGGCGTCGCGTTCTACGGGGCTTCACCGCAGAGAGATGACCAATGCGGTGGGAAGCAGTCGTGCTCGACACGAAGTCTGTCGCGGAAAACCTGTTATTCGGTGAGTTCCCGGCCAGACGCAGATCTAAAGGCGCGCACAGGACTGTTGAGGATGGAGGGGAAATGGCAGAGCTCGTTCCAAGAAAACCTGGTTTATCTTGACGTGGTACAGCCGGCCGGAAATGCTGGCCAGAAGTGTCATAGATACGACCAGTGGCTGCTCAGATGGCCTGTCTATCGATGGAGACCGTGAAGTAGGGAACAGGACTTATGCTGAGCCGGACTCTGGCAGCAGCAAAACCGGGACTCACGGGTCGTAGAGCGGCAGCGGGAAGTAAGAGTCAAAGTAATATGCTTGAATGGTCGCGCGCAGCTCGTCGTAAGACCGGCATCCCAAGGCAGAACAGGCGATGCGTAGCAACAGGGCGGCCGTGAGGATGTCGCAGAGTACTGCGTGTTTGAGAGACTGCATGGTGATGTCGTTCAGGTAAAGCACAGCCTCCAGCTTAGCCAACTATTCACCGACACCTTGGGGCGTGAACGCCGCAAGCGGCCGGCCGAAGTTCGGTTCCGGCGTGCTTGCCATCCTGGAGCTCTCGGGTTCACGATCATGTGGAGCTGGCCTATGAGGCACCCGCGGCCGTAGAAAGCTTGCCGACGAAAGGATCGCGGCGGAGCGGCAGTGACAGATTTCGTGCGAAGCCAAGATGCCGAGCATTGTAGTCGTTGCTGTCGCCTGTTGGAGTATTGTAACTAGCGTGCGCCCACCGCTTCCTTATGACTTCGTCTTCCTTGCGCATCGCATCCTTAAACTTGCGCGCTACAACTTTTTAAAGAATTAGCGGGTGGTTTATTACCCGCCGTGGTGGCTCAGTGGTTAAGGTGCTCGGCTACTGAGCCAAAGTTCCCGTGTTCAAACCAGGCTACGGTGGCCGCGTTTCGATGGAGGTGAAATGCAAAGCCACCCCTGGGCTGTCCAATATTAGTGCACGTTAAAGATCGCCAGGCGGTCGTAATTATTCCGAGGCCCTCAGCAACGGCATCTTTTTCTCTCTTCTCTCACCCCCACCTTCCTGCCTTCTCTTATGGCGTGGCTCGGGAGTCCACCCTGATGTGAGACAATCACGGTACCATTTCCTTTCCTTAAAAACCAATTTTTCAACTTTTTGGTGGTTTAGCACTAACAACCGCCAAATACTGTGCGAAAGTGCACTTTGTCGAAGGCGGACTCACTGCCACGTACCTGTAAGAGCGATTTTGGTGTCTGCTGACCCAGGGAGCCAGTTTTGCATATCTTCAACTTTTTCGTCGTCAGTGCCAATTTACCCCATTTACCACGCGGCCTATGCACCAGTTCCGCGTTTTTGCAGCAATGTTGTCCACGCCAACCCATGCCGCGCACATTTCTCGGTTACTTCCGCCGCATTGCTGAAAGCGCGATTATTAGTCGTGTAGTAGAAGTAGTTCATGAAGAACTCGTGGTGCAATGCATAGCGCGAGAGTGTGTGTGTGGCCAGTGCACCAGAGTGCCCAGCACTCGATGCACTGGCCAGCGAAGCTGACCTGGTCGTGCCACCACGAGTTTGAATCGCAGTCGCGTAAATATTTATTACATTCGTTTATTTGTTAAGGGTTTGCGAACGGTCACTTCAAGGTTGAGCTTCACATAATTCGATAATCCGGTTTGACCTCGTGAAGTAGCGCTTTCCCTCTAAAATTACAGTAAAATCTTCCCGGAGCACTCTTAGACATATTAGCTGCAATGTAGGAAAATAAAGCCGCTGTGATGACTCAGCCTTTCTGGTGTTTGGTGCGAACCCGAAAGACGCGTGTACAAACCCGGCCACAGCGGTCTAGAGGCCCGAGTAGCCTGCGATGTCGGTGCACGCTAATGAAAGCCAGGTGGTCGTAATTATCCGGTGTCCTCCACAGCGACGTCCCTTTTAGCCTGAGTTTGAGACGTTAAACCCCATAAAGCAAACCAGTCCAAAACAAGGAAAGACAGGGCCTATAGACTGTCATAAGCGTGGAGGCTATCTCTGCATTGTGCTGAGCGGAAAGTACAAATAAAGGGGCTCATGTTGGTCCAGGTGAAAATTGAAAGAATATACGGCTGAACCACGCCCACGTCTTTCAGCTTCACAAGCTTAATCCAATGGCGGTTGAAGCGATGACAGGCGTTTTTACTGACGTTGGAACCCCTTTCAATAATTGCAGCATTATTCAGGTCTGAAGCATATCTACCAGATTTCATAAAAAGCCGTTCGACATTCCCAACTACCACTCTTTTTAGTTTGTCCACAAAAACAGTGCATTTTTTTGAAACAGTCCACCTAGAATCCTTTATGAACATTTTCACTGCCTTACATCGCCTTCTCGTGCGCCCAAACCAGCCTAATTTCTGGCACCTCTGGCAACAAATTCTCGAAAATGCGTCTATATGCAGTTTCATTGTCTTTTTCAAACAGAACGGGCCTTTATATACAAAACTACGACTGCCCAAAGAATTTGCTGTCGCAACTTCAAACTTCTCGGTAAGATTTGTCAATCGCCCCTTGTGAATATAACAATGAATAAGCAAAAATTACGACTATTCGCACTTTAAAAGTGCAACGTTGTACCAAGCAACCAATAAATATCGCCAAACCTGATGCGAGCAGACTACATTCCGTGTGCAGTGAATAAGTCCTGAGCCGCGGTTCGATGTTAAGAAGAAATTAACTCGCCGCCAGAAAGTTTTTCTATTCTAATGAAAGGTATATCATGACAGACAGGTATAAAACTCAAAATTTCAGATAATTCTCCTTAAGTGGTCTTCAAATAGGCCACAGGCCTATACTTACCTGGTTCCATTGTGCGTTTTTCAGCAACAGCACTTACGTTCACTCTAGGAGCATCAAATATATGTTAATGTGTTGTAGTACAAGATGATCCCTTTAACATAGAACAACTATTCGGTGTAAATAAGAATTGCAGTAGAAATTTTAAAAACACATCCATATTTAAGACATTCCAATTTGGCTGTTTCATTTAAAGCGCAGCATGTTCAGTACGTTCCCTATGCATAACCGCTATAAATTATCAGCAGCCCAGCAACAGTCCTGCAGCCCTACCTATGACAGTGCGGCAAATGGCATAGTGACACGAGGGATCTTTCGAATAGAAGGACCGTCAGAAAACTGCGACCTAAATTTTTCAGAATAGTCGGCAGACCTGTGACTGGTTTCCATGCGTACAGGAAGAGCAGCAACTTAGGAGACGGCGGAATGTTTTATGCGCTCTGATTACTTTTATACGCAAGAGCGTGCCAAATGCATTCATGTATTCCTTATATGCCATACAGAGCAATTCTCCCATGTCCTTGAAGAACAAAGAATATTACACAGAGAACCGAACATACCCTCGGTCCACACTTAGCGTTCGTTTCTTGTAAGAACCAAGTTATAAGTATTTATAAGAGCAATGCCCACTGGACTGTTTTAACCGGCGCCGTATTATTGTCCTGTTTCAGCGATGCTTTAGGAACACCAGCTTCACACCCGTTCCTATCGGTGTTCTCTTAGATGGGATAGCATTTGTCCGGAAAGCTGTTTTGTCATATGGATAAAAGGGAAGGACCGAATTCTTTTGCTGGCCCTGCTACCTTGTTCTGTATTCAAGTTCTTGCATTGCGCCCGAATGAACGTAATGACGGCCTGCTGTGTTCATGAAAATAAAACTCCCCTGGCTGCTGATTTGTTTCTTTACTCTTAAAAGAAGCCTTCTGGATGTCTCTTACGTAACCTTCATTTCATGCTAGACAACCTCTGTGCGGAAAAAAATCAACCACTGAACAAGCTTTCATAGTAACATGGTGGACCTGTTCACATGAATTATGTTCGTACATCTCAGTTACTACAACTAAATGTGGTAATTACCTTATGAAGACCTATTAAACTATTCAGAAAATGTTTCGCTATTTATTCCTTAGCAGAGTAGCCCACTTCACAGCAGTACTCATCTTGCGCCACCAGTCGGGTGGTGATATATATGCGTCTGAGATTCTATTGATTAAAAGCTGTTCATACCAGACTGCGGTTATGTTCAAACGTTCTGCTAGAGTCTTCACTAGGTCCCTATTAACAGCTTTGTGAATTCTGCAAGCCAGTTTAACCGGAAAACTTTTTCCAACAGAAGCTGTTCACAGGCTCATTCATGCTCCCTGGCCTCCCTTTAAAGGATTCTCCTACATTGTATTCTAATTCATAAAAGAGAGGGCTTGCACTCTACAAGTACTATTTGCATTAAAAAGAAATTTTTAACTTCGTTTCTGAGTGGTAAACATTAAAAATATATAAGGACTCAGCAATACATTTATTCCAAACTTTTGTATTCAAATTTCAAATTTTGAATTAAAAAGTGTATTGAAAGATATAGGTATTTCTTTATAATTTATTTATATATTTATTTATTTTATCCTCAGGGCAAAGCATTACAGAGGGGAGTGATTAATACATAATAACACTGAAAATACAAACAACGGCAGAGAACAATAAATTGGCAAAACATAGATAAGATAGATTAACTGATAAACACAATATATCGTTCAATAGAAGCAGTAACAGCAGTGCGAAACAATACAGGGTCAGAAATTGTGGCAACTGAAGGAGGAAGGTGGTTCCAGTCATATGACGTGCGAGGAATAAAAGAATCCGAGAATGTTTTAGTTTTGCATGTAGAAATGCCTACTTTACGTATGTGATCTGTGCGGTGTGAAATATATGAAGGGGGAAGAAGTAACTCGCAGCGAATGGACTCATGATGAAATATTTTGTGAAAAAGGCACAAGCGTGCAATTTTGCGCCGTGATGCAAGTGAAGTTAGGCCCAATGTAGCCTTCATAGCCGTTACGCTTGACGTACGCCGGAAGTCAGAGAGAATAAAGCGCGCTGATTTGTGTTGCACCATCTCCAGTTGGTCGATCAAACTCTTAACACCAGGATCCCAGACTGATGACGCCTATTCTAGTTGTGAACGTACGAGTGTGGTATAGAGTAGAAGTTTGATCTTAGTTGGGGCTGCGTGAAAGTTACGTATGCGATTAGCTTTGTTAGAGATGTGCTCAATGTGCGCATGCCAGCTAAGGTTGGACGTAATATGATTCCGAGGTACTTATATTTTGTAACTAAATCAAGTAGCACACAATTAGGAGTATATACGGGAAGATCACTAATAACACGAGAAATGCGCATAAGTTTGCCCTTTTCAGCATTCAAAGTCATATTGCAAGTTTTGCACCACGTTGAGATAGTGTTAAGGCCAGATTGAATCATGTGCTTGTCGTTATCATTTGTTATTTCCCGAAAAAGGACGCAGTCATCGGCAAAAAGTTGTACAGAAGAAGAAAGATTGCTGGGTAAGTCGTTGATAAATACTATAATAAAAAGCAGGGGCCCCAAGACGGTGCCTTGGGGAACACCGGAAAAAACAGGGTTCAATTCAATTCCAGTTTCAATTCAATTCCAATTCCAACGAATTGCAAAGAATTCAATTCCAATTTCAAATATTGCAACATTTTCACTTTATATCAAACTTATGAGCGTTTGATTTGAATCGCATTTTATACTGGATTATATTTTTGGTTTCAAAATTAGGATTCTTCAACTAAAATGTTATGGCATCTTTTATTTCAAATAAATCTATATTTGAATTTAGGCTCACATTTTATATAAGATAAAGCATTATCTTCAAACAAATTTCAATTTGATGGAACAAATAGCCAAGGCGGTACTCCCTGCTACGGATTTGGCTTCAAAGATGGTTTAGGGAGGCTCTCAATATCGAATGCCGCTTAAAAAAAAATCGTATTTTTGCGCAAATATTAAGCGCCCAGTCTGAGAGGAGCTATGGAAAGAAAATTACAGGTGAAACGTTAAGCTGGGCCTTAACGGTAACGGTTTGGATTCTAAGAGAAGGCAAGCGTAGCAGGGGGCGGTGGAATGTTAGGTTGGGGGATGAGAGTAAGAAGTTTGCTGGGATACAGTGGTCGCAGCAGGCAAAAGACAGGGTTAGTTGGAGAAAGATGAGAGTGGCCTTTGCACTGCAGTGGGCGTAGTCAGGCTGATCTTTACGATGATGATGTGAGAAGACTGGAAATGTTTCGCATTTTCGTGTGTCTACGAACGCACTACGCCGATCTAAGAAGCGCTTGGCACATGACTACCATTTCGTCCACGCCGCGTGTCTTGAAGGTAGCGATAAAATGTGTGAGTTCGAAAAATGATGGAATGAGTTCTTAGTAAAATCCTGACCATGACCTAAACAAATACCGAAGGTGTTAGCACCTGGCAAGAAGCTGAGTGTTTGTCATCATTGACGCATATAAATGAGCTATTGAAGTATAAAAAAAAACGATATATTTTCAAATCTTCTGCGTATGGTGAAGCCAGTTGTGACATTAGGTTCAGAATCATGGTTAGAAACTGGTACAATCTAGAGACGAGTTCTTCTTAGATGTATACATGCTATTGATGACAACGCGATGATAGTTATGTAGGCGTTTTTATGCTTGTTAGTAAAGATATCATTTCACGCATCATAATTATTTAAGTACGTAAAACGAAGGGACTGTGGGCCCAAATCAGATTACAAAATGGAAACATGATGTCGGTGTGTCCTTTCTATCGGGCTTCAGGTAGTCTAACTGATATCTTCTGCAAATTTAAACAGCCATTAGGAACGATAAACAATGACTGTGTTTGGTGATTGGGGCGGATTTCAATCTCCCCGCAATAAATTGGTTTCGGGTTTATGGAGGTTTAAAGTCCCAAAGCGACTCAGGCTATGAGGGACATGAAGAGCGCAGGAAACTTCGACCACCTGGGGCTCTTTAACGTACACTGACATGGTACATTGAGAAGTACATTGTACGGTACATTGTACATTGTACGGGCCTCGAATTTCTCCGCCATCAAAATTCGACCGCCGCGGCCGGCATAGAACCCGCGTCTTTCGGGTCAGCAGCCGAGCGCCATAACCACGAAGACACCACGGCGGCCTGCCCGACATATATTGGCCGCACGAGACAGTTGAGATTCTCCTTTACGTGGTGACGTGAGGAAACACTTGTTGATGATGTAATTGGGTTTCTTAATGGATTGATGGCTCGGACTCGCAAGCATTCACAGTACTCGACGGCAGGAAATGAAGGTTTTAACTATTTATTTACACGTAAATAAACAAGAAGAAACGAACAAGGAGAAAACTGCTTACAGCATGACTGAACCGTTGATTAGACGAAATCAGCCCCCGCTTAAACGAGAGCGCTTAGATTTGAGCCCTCGGTCTCCGCCCTTGGCGGGGACAGCAGCCAATAATAAATAAGGCTACGCTTCTCACCAATCCATGGCTAGGGAACGGAAAATAAAGTTTCTATCAGCTAACCAAGGACTGGGGAAAGGATATCAGCTAACCAAATACTTGGGAAAGGAGAGTTCTGAGCACCCATACAAAGAGGACTGAATTCACTGAATTCCAACCTCTGCCTTCCCCTACGTTTCCTTTTCCGCGCACCTGCATACGGGGCACACGTATGCCTCGGGAACAATCACTTTATAAAACATTTTCGCTGTGGCTTAGCTTGGTTAAGCCCGGTAATTGCGAAAGCAATATCCGTACCTACGCCATGGTACAGCTGGTAGTGTAGCTGGTGGTGGTGCTTGTGGTTAGACATGGGGTGATGCATCGGTTATACAATCGAATCCAATCGAATCCAATCCTATCCAATCCTATCCAATCCTATCCAATCCTATGCAATCCTATCACATCCTATCCAATCCCATCCAATCCAATCGAATCCTATCCTATCCTATCCAATCCAATGTAATCTACTCTAATCTAATGTAATCCAATCCAGTCCAGTCCAATCCAGTCCAATCCATTGTAATGCAATCCAATTTAATGCAATCTAATCCAACTAATGCAATCAAGGTCAAATTAAGGTCAATGGTGGTCACCGCCGCGGCACGATGGTGGTCACCCTGCAAAGTGCAGGTAGTATTCCTTTCGCAATAAAAGGAGAAAGAAAATCTTTGTAAAAAAAGAAGAAAGCCGTCGCTGAGGGGTCAAGCGCCAAGTGGCAACTACAGCCTAACCTGGGGCCTCTTCTGAGTACCCAAGCTCAAACGACTCATTGGCGCCCCATCGCGTACCGATTAGCCATCGTGCACCTGCGTCCTCACAATAAGCTATGTGTATGAGCAGAGCGAATGATTGACACGTAGGGAAACGAGAAGGTTAAAAAAAACACCCTCTGGCCACAAAAATGACGACTGCAGGCATTCAAACACCGAACACTGGACAAAGCTGCTCGCAGGGAAGATATCTATGGTAGAAGGCAAGACGGAGACGGAACGAGCACCCTGGCGGCGGTGCCGCCGGCAACATTAGGTCAGCCACCGAGATTCCGACGTGCGTACGCGGTTCCATGAATTTGGTAACCCTTCGAGCGGGGACAGGTGCACATGTCGAAGTAGCCACCTTGCACCGTGCACTCTGTGCTGGAGATTTATCGGCGCGACAGAAAGTTCCGCGAACTTCGCAGAGACCCTTCACTGAATATGAATAGAAAGTTCAGAAAGGAAATATGGTCTTGCAGCTCATCTTCTGCAACTCAACTGGCTACAAACCCAACGTGGAAGCAGTGTTTTAGACCCGCTGCTGACTGGCCAAACTGCGGCAGCATGGTCAATAGTTGGTGTTTCCAGGTATAAACGACTACATGGCGGTCATGACCGATATGAACTAAAAGCATATACGTTTAGCAAATTACAAACAACGGCGCATATACACGTTCGCGAAAGCACGCACGCCAGATATCTTGTTTTCACTTTATAGATCGATGTGTTTCAAGCATTACTTGAACCTGGAAGTGTTTCGGTATTATAGAACACATTAAAAAAACTTTTTCAACTGCGTTATGAATATGTGCTGTGTTGGATATTGACCTGGCGGCGCAGCAAAAAGAAACCTCGGTGCACAGGAGAGGTACGGAAAGTATCCCAGAAAAACAAATAGCATAAGCAGCCCTCTAAGACACCCCTTCATTTCAACGAAAGCAAAAATTATATGCGTTAAGTGAAGATTTAAATTCCATACGTGAATATGCGAAGGGTTCATCCTTTGCCTCATTGCATTTCGAGACAGAGAACACCTAAAAAAATAAGGCAGTTTATCACGTTTCCATTCCGCCAATTTCTGTCAACCGCGATATTATTCATGGAAATATTAATGAGACTGTTTGCCTTAAATCATTATGTAAGCCTTTGTTTTCGCCTGTAGGCACAGCAACCAAGCGTTATTTCTTCCCGGTACTCTACTAGGTGAGCCATTGGATCCTCGCGATCCATGAATCAGGCAATGAAGCATGATTACAGCGTCCCGATAATTCCAAAGCCACTGACCGAGACGGTTTGGCTACGGCTCTGGCGTAATTCTACTTTCAAATATGGCCACATTAACCTTTGCACACTACTGCAAGAGAGTGCTTTGCCACTATATTGGAAAGTTGCCAATATCGTGGCAATGCGAGTATAAGGACTTAATAATGTTGTAAACAATTACCGCCCACTTTCTCTAAGAGGTGTCGCTTGTAGACTTCATGAGCATGAATTCTACACTAACACCATGCAACACTCGTTACTGAAAACTCGACAGCAGGGTTTCTGAAGCAGTTTTTCATGTGCTACCCACTTACAAAATTAAGGTGTAATAAAAAGTGTTTCAGAGAAGACAAAAAATTTTCAAAAAGAGGATATTTAGGTAAAAATATGGCTTCTGCGGCATAGTGTTAAAAGTGTGGGTAGACACTTCAAAGCCGGTGAATTTATTTTATTTATTTCATAATACTGCAGGCCAATAGATTGGCCCATGCAGGAGGGGCTATACAAGACATTGAAAATGACAAATACAAAGAAAAATACATGGGGTTACAAACAATGAGGAGAATAACAAAAATACAACGCTCATTCACTCGAGAAAATGCTTCTCAAGAGCTTTACTAAAATTTGAGGACTGGAAAATGGCCTCGGGAAGAGAGTTCCAGTCGGAAACAGTCCATGGAAAAAAACTGTGCTTGAATGAGTCAGTCTTTGCAAAAATGGGTTCCAGCAAATGAATTCGTGAATGGTGTGTTCGGCGCGACAATGGTTTGAGAATTACAGGGCGGGGTATGTTTAGCTTATGTGTTAAAAGGTTATGCATAAACAACAGACGGGAAATTTTTCTGCGTACTTCAAGTAATGGAATATGGTTGGTTTTCATTAGTGTTGTAGGTGAGTCTAACCTCCTGTATTTGTAATAAATAAACCTAACCGCTTTCCTTTGCACCATCTCTATCTTGTATATGTCTTTCTTTGTGAATGGATCCCATAATACCGAAGCGTACTCTAATTTGGACCTAATGAATGTTGAGTATGCAAGGAGTTTAACTTGGGGCATCTTTAAGCTTCCGCCTTAAGTAGCAAAGCTTGGAAAAGGACGAGGAGCAAATGTCTGCAATGTGTGAAGTCCATGTTAAGTCATGAGTTAATGTTACCCCTAAATATTTGTATTGTGTAACCTCGTGGATTAAATGATTTTGCAGGGTGCAAGAGAAAGAACTAAAATGTTTTTTGCGCGAAATACGTAAGAGAACAGTTTTATCAAGGTTTAGTTGCATATCCCATTTTACGCACCACTGATGAACAGCTAGAAGCGCATTTTGCAACATGTAGTGATCGTTCTGGTTATTTATGGTATTAAAAAGTATGCAATCATCTGCAAAAAGCTTTAAAGAGACATTCCCGGGGATGAAAGTAGACAGATCGTTGATATAGATTAGGAAAAGCAGTGGCCCTAAGACGCTGCCTTGAGGTACACCTGAAGTAATTGGAAGATCGTTAGATCTACAGCCATTAACGTCTACGTATTGTTTTCTATGTTTAAGATAAGCATGAATCCAGTTGACAAGATAAGTAGGGACGCCAATACTATCTAATTTAGAAATGAGTTTGCCATGAGAAACAGTGTCGAAAGCTTTGCGGAAGTCTAAAAAAAGAACATCAATTGTTTTAAGTAGTAAGCTAGGTAAACAATTTCGGATCATTAACTTTTGAATTATCACTTTGTGAATTTCCTGAGCCATGCGCTAAGGCATCTCTCATAGCCTGAGTCACTTTGGGACTTGAACCCCACAAATCAAACCAAACTAGTAATTTGCAGTGACAACGTACAAATACAGGATGCTACAAAACAAAACTCTAGAGGCGTGTTTCACTAGTAAAAAGACAGTTCATGAATCTAATTGAAGTATTAAATGAACGAACTTAGAATCTGTGCCTGACAACAAATAACTATCACGGAATCGACAGTTCCATTTTCTTGCATCTAAAGCGTGCGGAGCTTGAGGGTTCATCTAGATATACATGAAACAATTTCCTTTTGAAGCGAAAGCATTATAATACAAGATTTCTTTGAGACATGTACTTGAATATGGGCGCCCGGTGCGGGTGACGTGAACATAAATTACCAGAAACTCTACAGACTCTAGCAGTACGCTTTCTTTTTAATAATTACGCAAAGTATTTCAAACTAACAACTGCAAAGATACGGCTTTGGCTGGGATGCGCTTCAGAAAGGGGGAAATATTTTTGTTTTACATTATTCCGCAATATCTTTCATTATACAGGGTCTGTTCTGAAAGTAGTAGGACTGATTTTTTAAAATAAAATTTATTCATGAGAGTAATACAAACGATTAGAATTTTGCACAGTAGCACCCTTCCGCACCTACACGCTGCTGCCAATGAGTTTGCCAGTTTTCGTACGCCTCCAGGAACGCTTGGACCGGAATGCTGTTGAGCTCCCTCGTCACGGCCTGTTGGACCACCTCTACCGATCCGTGATGCTTCCCTTTGAGCGTCGATTTTATTCTCGGGAATAAAAAAATCTAGCGGGGCCAAGTCGGGCGTGTAAGGGGCCTGAGCAGCGTTGCCACCCTGTGCTGGGCAAAAAATCGGGGTCCTCATTCACATGATGAAGAAGATGCTGGCAGATCGCTTTCCGGTTGGTCTTTTGCTCCTCTGACAACACTCCCGGCACCAACTTCGCGCACTCTTTCCTCATGGCTAAGTTTTCTGTCACGATCTAAAAAAGGTGAGTTTAAGGAATGCTCAAGTCATCAGCAATAATTTTGATACTCATACTACGGTCACTGGTAAGTAAATATTTCACTCGCTACACATTTTCGTTGGTCTTGCTGGTCGGAGGGTGTCAGGAGCGGTCGTCGTCTTCCACTCTTTCCTTACCTTCTCGGAGCAGCTTGCGCCACTCAAAAAACACCTGATCTACCCATGGCAGCGTCACCGTAGGCCTCCTTAATCATGTCGTAAGTCTCTTTGCTTGTTTTACCAAGATTTACACAAAATTTGATCGCGTATCGCTGATCCAGCAAACACTCCATGATTCTGCCTGACGAGACGCTTCGACAGGGGTTCGCAGTACAAGCGACCTCCTCTCTTCAACGGCCGAGAGCCGACTGCCGATTTTCCCCAGCATTCCCAATATCCCCCTTCAACGATCCTGCACGCACAGACCGCCTCTCGTCCGCCCGTTCGCCGAGTAAAAAATTAGTCCTACTACTTTCAGAACAGACCCTGTACATTGCAGGTATAGAACCCGGTCGGTGCATGCTAAGCCACGGCTACATATCGTTACATCCATATGATACAATGATGGCCAAAACAACATACTGTAGAATAGATGTCTTCAAAATGTAATTTTCGACCGAACGGTTGAGCAGTGGAATAGACTTGACGATGCTCTTTCAGCTGCTTAATCGAAGATTCGAAGATTTATTTCGTTACTAGGATGTATGGATTCATATGATCACAATCTTGTTCTATAATTCACCTGCAGGATGTTTGTGCCTTGTGTTATCTCCCCCCCCCCCCCGCTACTGTATTTGCGCACCGGCGAGATCGGTACACCTATAAATAACAAAAATTAACGTGCACAATGAAAGGTGTTTCATTATTTGTTGACCACGCGTTGAAAATCGGCCGCGTGTCTGTCACAAGTGCAACGCGATTCACTCAACATGACACTTCTTGCGACAAAGAATATTACATGTTTTTGCGCGACCGAGACAGAAGCCTCAAGGTAGTCGTTTGGTGCCAGGAGGAAGGGATGTTATTTCGCAATGAACGCGCTTCTTATAGTGTGCAATCAGTGCTGTAACGCAACAGTGATCTCATTATCTGGTTGAGTAGAGCGCTCTTTCTCTCTACCAAACCAAACTCACTAAACCTAATTTCTTCTGCATCTTGAAGTCTTCTGGCTCATACCTTTCTTAAGGGATGGTTGCTTGTTCTTCACAGCGGGGCTGCTGCTTGGTTTTATGCCATTCCGGCAACCATCTCTTCGGTTTCCCCAGAGTCAGGTTCTCCATTATCCATGTCGACCTCTTCACTGCTGTTCCAACGTTTCGACAAGGGGACTTGTCTTCGTCGAAACGTTGGCTCAAGCAACCTGAGGTTTTCCCCTCCCTTGTTCATTTTGTGATCTCCAAGGACCATCTACCACACCCTCTCTCTACCATGGACTTCACTGCTGTGCGATGCTGACGATGCCACCTGGCCGCTTCCTAGCTGTCCAACACTGGATGGTGACACTTCGCCATGGTGTTGTCGTGGTTGCCACTTATTCATCAGGAAGTGGTTGTTTTCAGCAGGCACATTCATTGAACCGGAGAATTCATTTTTTAAAAAGGCTCGATGGCTCATGACTTGACGCTTCACCTCCTTTGCCTTACCGGACTTCTCCGACGCCTAGGTGTTCAGTATGGTGTGAGCCCGAGACAAGAGTGCATCCATTCCTCAAGTCGTCAGCATGCCTCGATCGTGCTGGGTTCCCTACCGTGACGAGATATCTAGCGGTGTTCACAACTTGCTTGATGGCACTCTCCTGCAGGTATTCATCTTCACCTCGCACTGTCTTTGCATAGTTTTGTTGTTAACAGGGAGATCTTCTGCACGCCCTCCCTACTGATTGCATTCCTGAGTGCATATTCTGACAATCCACCATGTAACCTGCAAAACTTCATACGAGGCAAAAGCTTCAAGGACCGTTTAGCTCTTTGCCATTAGAGAATTTGGTGTAGTGAGTAGAAAAGGACTAAATTACTGAGGTTCAATTTCATAGTACAGAGTCGAAAACACCTGTCTACAGCGCTGGAAAGGTGCAGTTCGGGGATAATGAAGAGAAATTATGAAGCAGGAATTTACTTTCATTGATATCGCTTGCGCTCGAGAGCCGCTTAACAGCTAGCAAAGCGTAGCAAAACAGCTGCGAAAATATTGCAGTTCATTTGTTCCGCATCACGCTGTCTGAGCACTCTGGACAAGTGTGATCGACTATTTTAGCTAGACTCCCTCGACATTACCAGCCTGTACCTGCTTGAGAAGGGCTGTCTCTGCAGTCCCGTTGCACATGCCGGGATGTGGAGGCGTCCTGGAATGCTTGATTACGCGTTGTCACAGGAACTCTTGAATGTTTACCGAGGTAAGCTGCAGACCATTTTCCGTCACCGATTGCTCGGCGTTGCGATAGGCTGTGAAGATAGTACTGAAACATTTCGTCACACTTCTACTGGCTGTTGCAAGCATGGAAGCGCCTTGATCTTCTTTTACGTAGACTTCGACCACCACTAAAAGACAGCAGTTACCTTCCGCAGCCTTGTGAAGGAGGCGCTGCCAAACGCTAATTCCATATGGCCTCGGCTGCAATGACCTTGCTGTCCTCGTTGTTGGGACGACACTTTCACATAGTGTGACCGTTACGTGCGGTGTTTTCCACGTTTTTGCCAAGAGAAGGCCATAAAACGCAAGACCACGCCTGCATTTTCTTCAGTGTCACATCTGTATATATTCGTGTTGTAATGCGAACACGTTGCTACCGTGAGCTTTTGATCACAATGGCCCCATGACTCGACAGCAGGCACCCTTGTTCAAGTGGAACCTCGTTCATGCGCAACGAAAATTTTTGTGCTTCGTAGCGAATTTGGCTGTTCATCCCGTAAATGTATATTTGACGAAACAGAGGATCTAGCAGCGATTAGTTTTTTTTCTGCAATATCTCTCGCAGTAGGTGGCATTGCGTTGAAAAAGGCGAAGACCTCCGGTTGACATTGGTTCGCTTTAGCAGGCTGCGCAAAATGGCATGTGCCACCCGCACGATGTTACCCCTTCTAAGCTTAAGATTTCACTAGTATGTCCTAAGCGTCTATGTAATTGAGTACTCCCTGCTGGGAGTGATAGCACCTGTTTATCCTACCTGAGAAAACCCAAAGGAGACTTTTGATCTTCGGAACGCCTGAAACGATGGCTACACAGTAGCGTTGAAAACGTTGCAAGAAAAAAATGTTTATGAGAGCTTCGTTTTCTCCTTGCGTGTCATTTGAGGCAGAAACCACAGGTAGGTAAAAATATTGAGATCTAGGAATAAAATTTCACGTCACGACCAAGAAACATTCAACGTAGTCAACACTGAGCGGAATAAATAAAGGTTTAGGTGTGTATTTACACAGCGCAACAGCGTCATGGCTACCTCTCTTTTCCGCGAGCTGAATAAGCGAAGACATGTCATCAATGGTAAATGTAATATTGCGCTGCACAAAGAAGCGGCTCATGGCTGAGATAGGAAACATATCCGTGACGTACGCAGTAGGTCACTATAAGCGCCATAATACAGGTTTATTCACCTAAAATTTTACAGAATTTTTTACAATAGGCTTTTTTTTAGAAAAACTCTTTTTAGACATAGCTTTGTCAGCTGTGCAGTACATCGGAATAAGCCTTAGAAATTCTAACTAGCAGGCTGGTTAACTAGAATAGAATAGTTAAATTTTAACTATTACTGTTAGGCATCTTAATTATTGACAGGCATGTAGTCCACGTTAAGTAATATCCACACCAGTTTTTAGAATTTCGAAAATGTGGTTACCCTCAGCGCTGTAGGCGGGCAAATTTTGGCAGCATCGTGCCAAAATGCGTGTCTTTTCGATAAGCCTGCAGGCAAAGCAACCTCTCCAGTGCATGTAACTCGTGTAAACTACAAAATTGTTTTGGGCCAGAGCGCCTAGGGTAACCGAATGGTTGAAATTCTAACCACTGATATGTATAGTATTTGGGGAGGGCTACTCGCCTGTCAATAGTTAAGGAGCCTAACGGTCATACTTAAAAAGCTGACTACTGAATGTTAGTTAACCAGCCTGCCAGCACGACATAGCCTACTCCAATGCACTACATCGCTGGCAATGCTATCCCAAAAAAGTGCTATAGTAACTCAAAAAGCCTATATTTAAGAATTGTGCAAATTCTTAGGTGAAACATCCTGTATGTGACAAATTTAACAGGTCCAATAAGGACTGGAGTTGCTAAGAATTCAGACAGCAGACTTCAAAAATCGTCTCAGTGGCGTAGTATCCATTTAAAAAGCACTTTTTGTTACCTCTTAGATAATGTGCCAACTAGCGCCAGTAGTAACTCTAAGTATTAGATTTTGCAGACCTCTGCAAAACACTAGAAAAACGTATTTAGACATGTCCTTTCTGTTCCATTTTTTGAATACAACGGTTAGCTTAGAAATTCCCATATTACGGAGAAAAATCTCTAGTGACATGGACAAAATCAAAATGCAGATAAGACATAGCCTTATCTGCATTGTCCGACCTGCTGTAGCTGTCATTGTGCTTTAGCGGTTTTACCTCCTGTCGCTTCTGCTATCGCTAGCTGTAGGCCTTCCTCTTGGGCTGGTTTCAAATTGGTGATGATAAAGAATTTTTATGGCACAACGGCATCTGTGGCCAAAGAGCGCAACGTTGTTTTTAAAACTCAAAGTGGGGTCAGACGCCGATTTTCTGAGCATTTCAGCCTAAAGGAGCCGAGCACCATTCAGGGGAAGCTTGTAATCATTGTTTCACCGATGGGTACGCGGCGGATGTACGCGAGAACACGGTGGGCGCAGCTGGCAAAGGGCATGGTTAATTGGAGAGACATGAGAGAGGCCTTTGCCCTGCAGTGAGCGTAGTCAGGTTGATGATGATGATGACGACCCGGCGGTACTGCGGATCGAACCCCGCTCCTGCCGCATGCGACACGGATCTTCAAACGACTAGGCCCCCGCTGCGGTGGTTTGAGTTTTGGTGTATAACGAGGCATTTTCTGCTTCTGATAGCTATTTCTGTCGTCGCCGCTACCGTCTTCATGTCTTGCGGCATACTGAACGTAAGCATCCGAACATGATTGAACTAGAAAACTCCCAACTTTGATACTGCCGTCGGATCGACGCATGCCGACAGCGCTTGAGCAACGCCATCGATTTTTTTACGGACAGGCTGACGGGTTCGAATTCTCAGTCAGCTTGCCTGTGTGCAACGGCGCAAACAAAATCCTGTATTCCGGTAGTGCGCCAGTGCGAAAACCGGTTCGGAGTGAGCGAGTCTGCCGCTCCTGCGGAGCCCGTTCTCTCCATGATCGTTTTCCATGAACGCGGGGGAGGCTTAATTCTAGATTGTACGCATTGTGTAAAGGAAATGAGACAAGCATGACCACCAAGATGATCCGCAAAATAGCCAATTTCGATAAAATTAAGCAACGACACCTCAGAGGTGCACTTTATGGACTCGTTGAGGCCAACCAGGAGGGGCCGGTGGAATTCTGTGAGGACATGCGGAGGATTAGGGAGGAATTACTAATTGCCCTGGAACGTCGGTACCGGAGAGCACTGATTCGCTGTCGGGAGCAAAGGGCGCAGTACGAGGTGTAGCCATCTATGCAGTTGAGCGCTTTTGAAAGAGAGTTTGCCGCTTGGGACAACTTAAGCAAGTTCGCTCACAGCGGCGGCGTTGCCCGGACAGGTGGTGGCGGCGTTCAATGGTTGTTCTGGTTCGGTTCCCTGTCGCCAGAGCCCATGCCACCCGAAGTCACGAGCGAACTACCCAAGTTTCGTGAAGACACCAGGGGGGCAATAGCGCACATAATACCAAAGATCCCTCAGAATAGCTCATTCGGCCGAGACGGCATAAATGTCGAGTTTTGGCGAGACTTCGGGAAATAACTGAGCCAAATACTTGCGGTAGTTTTCGAGGACGTCAGCAAACGAAGGCTTCTCCGCCCTACCATGCATTGCAGCAATTTAGTTCTGATTCCTAAGAAGCCGTGTTCTCATTGAACACCCGGTGTAGCTGACTTCAGGCCGATCAGTCTTCTTTCCACAGACTACAGCATTCTAGCTAGAGCTTTCACTCGCTCGACTTCGAATCCGCTTATTCAGTGGGACAGGAGATACCAAATATGTGGCTTTAAAGGTTGCTCCATAAACACCAGCTTGCATAGCATGAAGACCATCCGTCCTCTTTTATGTCCTCTACCAGTGGGATTTCGGCAACGACGTCACAGATTGGCTAAGAATTTGCTGCACGCATCTAATTACGTCAACCCTCCTCAATGGCGTACCGAGCAACTCCATTCACCCATATAGATCGGTACGACAAGGTTGGCTGATGTCTCCTGTACTTTTTACCTTCCACTTGTAGCACCTGTGTCGCAGGATACTAACCTCTAAAACCATCACGGATTTGGAACTACGCATCCTCGAATACGCGGATGACGCAGAATTCTTCTTCAAGACGCATGGAACAAACAAGGGAGGTTATCTGGCTAGCTAGCTGCCACGGTCAGTTTTCCGGAGCTGAATTTAATCCCGAAAACTCCAAGGTGCCTGGCTAGGTGGCTAGAGCAACAAGCCCGTCAACGCTCTGTCAAAAAATTGGCGGGGGCGTAGCTTTGCTTAAGCCTGGTAGGTTGCAAAAGCAGGTGTTTTATACTGCGTATGCAGCGCCTCTAGTGGGAAGAGTGCGGCGCGCCGTGGCAAGCGGCCCCCGTTACCCGACGAGCCGAGTTGGTAGCCCGTCTCTCGCTCTTGGTATGACGTCACGCTGTGACGTCACTAGGCATGGTATGATGTCAGGGGTCATTCTAAAGGTCAATTGTGGCAAGTGGCCGCCGCTGCGCGAAAGGCCATTCTTGGGAGTGGTATTGCTTTCGCAATCAAACCGATGGCAGCTTAAATTGCACACTATTGAAAGCAAGCTTTACCCTTGGCAAAAGAGACACTGCCATATTCACGAGAGCTTACCTCTGTAATGCGATTGCATACCCGAGTAATTTTGTATTCAGCCAGGGTGGCCACTATCGACAGGTGCACCGTGGCTAGGCTTCACAGCATGGACAGCAACATGTGGCGCTCTATGACTGAGCCCATGAGCCGGAATAACCTCTTCTGGAACTTGGAGGCCGGCAAACTGGGCGTTGTAGACGTGGAACTTAAGCTTAACGTCCAAAGATACTTGTATTTTCATGACCAGAAAGATTTATTACTTCGGGCAACCACAAAGCAGCTTGGTGTGGGGCGCCTGGCGCAACAGCTGACCGCTACTCAGCCAGTGTGGCATGGCGTTAGGAAAGCGACATTCTACAATGAAGTTGCATAGGGAGTGGAACAGCTACAAAGCTTTATTCTTGGGAGATATTAATACGTTCTCACAGTGAACCTCAAAAACTCTTCTGAGATCTGCTGCCGCATATTGGCGCATATAACGGCGCATATACGTGCATCAAGCAAGAGAGTGCAGCGAAAAGCGCCCCTCTAGATAACAGGGCTTAAAATTAAACGCCATCGCGTAGATCCTAGGCTATTACTCACAAAGAAATCAGTCAGGCATTTCTTTTTTACCTGGGGCGCTCTATTTAAAAAGCGCCATTGAGTATTCATGACACTTATCTGTACTTATGACGGAAACATGATCAGATGATGATGAAATAATTTTACTTGGAACTAATATTGGTGGTCGGTCTCCCTATTCCGGCAGTGCATTGTACCTTGCAGCCGTTCCTCCCCATTTGGTCAGCTCCTGCTGAATGATCGGGTTGGAGCTGGACAGCCTTTTTCCACTAGCTCAATCACCGGTTCATTTGTGCTTTCTTTTAGTGCGTTGTTTTGGCAGTATCATACCATGTGTTACAGGTCCACCCATAAGCAACAGTGAGCGGAATGTGGCTTATAACCTTTTGGATGCATAACATTGTCTTTTTGAGTTTGAGTTGTGTTTGCATCCTTCGCAGTGTTATTACCTAGTAATTTAGTTCCTCATCTGGTCTCATTTAGTTTCTCATTCGCCCGTGTGTTATGGTGTCAGGGGTAGGAACTGCTCCGGCTGCAGCGTATGCGCCTTCATTCCGATCTTCGGGCTGATGCGCTGGTGTCCATACAAGCTTGTCTTGCCTTCTGCCTTCCATTATGTTCTTGAGAATCCGAATGCCTACCTGCTCTATCCTGCCTGTGATGTAATTCCTGCAATACTTTTGCGAATCCATGATTACAATCGTTCTTTTGTGAGTGGTTATTGTGAGCGCTATGTCTGTCTCCTCCATTTTGGTTGGGTCTCCTAACCTAATTCATGCGCTAATTCTCAAGTTACCATCCGAGCCTCTGAGTGCTATCGTCATGATGCCACCAGCCGGGCCTACCTGTGTACAATGTACAATGTGTTTCTGAGAGAGAAAAGAATTTTATTGAGAGGAAAGGAGGAGAGGTCGGCCGGTGGTAACATGGCCCTAGCCTGCTACTCCACACTGGAGAAAGGGGAGGAAAGGGAAAGTGCGAATGAAGGTTGATGATGGCATAATACAAAGAGTTTCATGGGTGATGTCCACACAACAGACTGGCTGGGACTCGCATCGCGGAGAGTAGACGCACGAGAGATTCACGTCTTGAACACACACACCAACGCATATCATTAACACATATTGGAGTAGGGGCTCCAAGGAAACACAAATGTGCACTCTCAAGCATGTCAAACTGTAAAGCAAGTAAACTGTGCAAACCGTGTAGGCAGTGCACAGGTGATCACAGACAGGTATCCAGGCCTATTTCATATAAAAACTTGAGCACGGACTTTGTCACACACCACCAATCAGAACGTTTCGCCCTGGCCCCTGGAAGAGTTCTTCAGAGAGCAGGCGAGAGTCCAGTTGTCTCATGGTCGCTGCCAATGTTCTCCTCTCATCAGTGCAATTCGGACACTCGAAAAGCAGGTGTCCAATAGCCTCTGGAGTGTGGCACTATACGTAATTTGGGTTAGTTCCTATACCGATCGTGTGAAGGTAGTGTTTGGGGAAGGTAACCCCACGGCGTAGCCGCTGGAATAAAGTCCCTTAACGTCGCATTACTCAAGATGACAGATGAAATCGTGAGCCAGCGTCAAGCTTATAGATGCGGTCGTGTTGATGGCTCGAATCGTTCCAGTGCAACTGTATTTCGGCTTGCATTAAATGCGGCAGCAAGGCTCCAATGTCAGATCTGCAAAAGGTTATTTCAATGACAACATCATCATCATGTGCTAGCCGAGCCTCGGCATCAGCACGCTCGTTTCCCCCTATGCCGCAATGGCTCGGTATCCACTGAAGCGTTATGTTATGGCTTTGGTGAAAAGCCTCAGCTAACAACTGCTCAACCAGCTGCTCGCATGTCCTTGGTTTAACGTAAGTTTGTATGAGCTGTAATGCCAATCTTGAGTCGCAGAAGATAGTCCAATGGTGCGCTGACTGTTGACCAATATAACGGACAGCCTCTCGTATGGCTGCCAATTCGGTTGCCGTAGTTTATGTTTTATTCATTAGCCTGAAACGGTGACATAAGGCATTTCTTGGCACTATCACCGCTGCAGCTGAAGAGGTTGTCGTCAATGATCCGTCCACAAAAACATGCTGGGAGTCACCATACATAGATGCAACGTATGACAGCACCAGATGTTTCATACCAACTATTGGGACGTGCGTCTTCTTTGCTATCCCTGGAATGGCTGTACGTATGTAAGGCTTAGGTAGTGCCCAAAGTGGCGCCTGCGCACTCTGGTGCGGCATGTAGTTCGAAAGCACCGCATTTCATGCATACAGAGGGCTTTGAAAAAGGCTGAATCTGGACGCACAGCACTTATATTGGTCAGGGGGTGATGGCGATGCCTGGTCAAACCTCGCAAATGCACACGAGGTGGCTCCTGTTGAAAATAAATGCGTGCTGCGCAGGCGCCGATAAGCACGAAAAGGCCGATAAGCACGAGATTAAACAAAGTTAGGCTGAGCATCCCTCCCCGAGGACCCCTACGAGCAACATGGTGACCTGCTATGTCTCCTTGAAGAGAATCCACTTAGACTGTCCGGTTTGTCAAATAGCTTGGCATCCAATTCTGCATGCGGCCGTCTATAACACATTCATCGAGTGCATTTAATACTGCCTCATGCTGAACATTATCGAATGCGCCCTTAATGTCGAGGAAAAGAGCAGCAGTCAACCTGTGATGGCGTTTTTAATGTTCTACCTCACGGCACAAGTTCAATTACACTGTCGATGGTAGACCGGCCTTTGCAGAAACCCGTTATTGCCGAAGGTATAGTTCACGTTTTTCAAGGAACCATTCTGGACGGGTAAACACCATAAGCTCCATCGTCTCGCGAATACAACTTGCAAGAGGTACTGTCCTGTAGGATGTTAAGTCAAGTGGCAATTTTTCTGATTTCAGCAAGGCCACAATGCGGCTTCTTTTCCACTGCTCTGGAACGGTGGCAGAGGCTCAAGATTGGTTGAACAATGTTAAGAAGGCTTCTATTGCCTGTGGCCCCACATGACGAAGCGCTCTGTATGTTATTCCATCAGGTCCTGGGGAGAAGGATGGGCACAAAAAGAACGCGCCGCACTGAGTTCTTGAACTGTGAAGAGAATGTCCGGGCGATCGTTCATTGTGGGAAGAGCACAACGATGCTGTCGAGGTGAAGAAGCGCTTCCGGCAATCGTCGAACAGAAATATTTCGCAACCTTCAGTTTTTGCCGTTTTTCGTAAAGTGCCAATACACCGAAAAGGTGCTGCTGCTGGCGAAATGTTGGCAGTGCTCAGACGACATGCCAAATTTTGGAGAGTGGTTTGCGGGGATCCAGTCTGCTGCAAAACGACCGTCACCGTTGTCTGCCTCAATTCTGTAAATAGCGCTGTATTTGCTTCTGGGCACGTCGAGAGGCCCGCAGATTCGAGACTGCGGATCGGTACTTTATTTCTGTATGCCGACTAATCGCCCGAAGCTGCGCTCAGATCAAATCCAATGGAGCTTGGGAACTGGGCGATGAGATGTTTCGCGTTGTTTCTTGAATGGTCGCAATAATACGCTGCTCCACATCTGTTCGGTTAGCGACGTTCTCACAGCTCTTTTCTAGAACAATGCGGAAAGCACTCAAGTCGGTGCAGCGTATTTTGGCATGTGGATGACGATGAAACCACCGTAGCTGCAGATACGTTGGTATGTGGCCACTTACATACGTTTAATTCCAATTACTTGCCTTTACTGATAAGCTATACCGCATACTTGACAACTGATCTCTTGCTGACTGCATTTTCTTGGATTTTTCCAAAGCCTTTGATAAAGTATGTCATAAATTGCTGCTACATAAATTGAGCCATCTTAATCTCAATCCTAACGTCTTCGACTGGATTAAATCTTTCCTTCTTAACCGTTGGCAATTCGTGCATGCTAATAACACTAATTCACCGATTGCTAACGTGCTATCTGGTGTTCCACAGGGATCGGTCCTTGGACCACTCCTATTCTTAATCTATATTAATGACCTTCCTTCTGCCATATCTTCCAACATTCACCTTTTTTGCTGACGATTGTGTAATATTTCAGGGAAATAAATAACGTTAACGATACTGACACTCTCCAGTCAGACCTCAATTTAGTGTCAGACTGGTGCACTGCATGGAATATGGAATTAAACATTAATAAATGTAAAGCTTTGCGTGTTTCCCGTGCACCTAACGCTCTTCCTTCATATTATCTTAACGGAACTCCTCTTGATGGGGTAAAAACATACAAGTACCTAGGTATTCATATCACTCAAAATTTAACATGGTCTATTCATATTGACTACGTTATTAATAACGCTAAGCGCATGTTAGGGTACTTACGTCGCAATTTCTCAGCCGCTCCCTCATCTCTTAAGCTTATACTCTATAAAACACTTATACGTCCTAAACTAGAATACGCAGCATCAATATGGGACCCTACACATGATAACCTTGTATATTCCTTGAAACTAGTCCAAAATAATTCCGTTCGCTTCATTCTTTCAAATTACAACCGTACGGCAAGCATCACAGCCATGAAATCTAACGTGTCACTCCCACCGTTACAATCTCGCCGTAAAGTTGGTCGCCTAACACTATTTCACAAGCTATATCATCACGTTACGCTTCACGACTATTTCATATCACCCCCAGAATACATTTCACGTCGCATCGATCACCGCCACAAGGTTGGCATCGCAACATGCCACACCAAATCTTCTTTTCAGTCATATCTTCCTCGCACATCTGTGGAATGGAACCGCCTTCCCCCCGATATTGCAGCCATTGCAGATAACAAAACCTTTCACGACGCAATAGCTAACATTGTTTATTCTGAAAGAAGTTGATCATGTGTTATTATATCTGTTTCCACTGCGTTATGTATATTGATTTTATGTTATTTACACTTTGTGAATGTTGTTTGTTTCAATCAGGAGAAAATTTATTTTGTACTACCTGTTTTCACTGTATTATATTCATTGTTATTTATCCTAATTAACCAACTCCCCTCTGTAATGCCTTTGGCCCTGAGGGTACAATAAATAAATAAATAAAAATAATATCCTGCACATCACGTTGCGGACGATGAGAGGCGCCTGGATACAAATGCCAGATCCAGGCAGCTGCTGTAGGTAGTCCCGCGTAAAAAGGGCAGCGTGGTATCATTAAGCAAAACAAGACCTGCACTGTCTATGAACGTGGCGATATCCTGTCCTCGAACGTTCGTAACGGCGCTTCCCCAGCCATGGTGACGCGCATTGAAATCTCCTATTATTAGATGGGGCTCTGAAACCCTGTCGTATTTTAGTCGTATGGTGTCAAATCGACCCCTTGGTGGGATGTAGCCACCTATAATAGAGACTGTGCGTCCATTAAAATCCACGGTGATGGCTACATACTCGTCGCTACTGCCCCCAGGAATTTGATGCCGTACCTTTTTCAAATGCCCAGCAGCTTCAGAGAGGAAATTCTCATAACCAGACAGTCGAAAAGGAGATGTGATATTCGGATCCCATATTATGAGCACAGGAAATCAGTACTTGAAAATCCTCTGCCTGAAATCTGCTAGGTGGCCTCGGAAACGTCGAGCATTCCATTTCAATACTGCCGATCGAGAGATCCTCTCCTGTAGTGATGGTGATGACGACGGTAGAGCCACAATTTCTGACTGCTGTTAAAGAGTGGCAAGCACCGGTTCAATAGCGTCTAAAACTTGGACAGCAGCCTTAGCAATGGGCGTGTCCACTTCAGCAATTGTCTTTTTGTTCTGTGGCTTGAGCTGGGGCCTGTCTTCCTGCGTGCTGTGCGGGTTCATGTTTTATGATCTTTACTTAAGTATCATGATGTTCAGCTCTTCCGGCGCCTCAGCCGCCGCGGTGGCTCAGTGGTTATGGTGCTCGGCTGCTGACCGAAAAGACGCAGTTTCGATCCCGGCCGCGGCGGCTAGAATTTCTTTGGAGGAGAAATTCGAGAGGCCCGTGTACTGTGCGATGTCAGTGCATGTTAAAGAACCCCAGGTGGTCGAAATTTCCGAAGCCCTCCACTACGGCGTCTCTCATAGCCTCAGTCGCTTTGGGACGTTAAATCCCATAAACCAAACTTCCGGCGCCTCAGGTCGGTCTTGCATGGTGCGTACGTATTCCAGTTTAGGTCTGTCTAACACTGCTCAGGCTGTCCTACTGTTTGTTGTCTAGGAGGCATTTCTGTGATGTCACGTGGACTTAACTGTTTAATCGAGCGTGTTGTGCACCTCAAGCTTCAGTAGCGGTTCTGTTGACGCGGTGATTGGAATACTCATGGCTCTTTTGTATGCCTTCCTGGTCAGGACGTTGATTTTCTTCCTGTGTAGTTTTTGCAATGTAAGGTACGGCGCGGCGTACCGAATTCTGCTGATGACGAAAGCCATTACTTGTTGCAAGGTGTGTTTCGCTTTCATGCAGATTCTCCTGTTGGTGATTTAGCCGGTCAGTGTTGCTGCTTGTTCTGTCGTATCGGCTAGTGGTCTTATTACCTCTTGATTATTGCTGTTTGCGATAGTCAGCCCGAAGATTTTGGCCCGAGGGACTTCCTGAGTTCTGGTTTTGTTTAACCGCATCTCGATGGCGTTGCTGCTTCTCCTTTCCCTGAGTTTTAAGAGTTATGTTTTGTTCTTGGCTCTTGATAGGCCTCGTTAGTCTTCTTAGGCATTATTCTGTTTGCAGCCTCCTGCAGTCGGTGTGCTATTTATCATTTGTTGCCGCTGGTGCCCTTATCTTAATGTCATCAGCGTAGAGGGCATGCTTAATGCCCTCTAAGGTGTTAGGTTTCTATGGAAGCCCCAGCATGGCTATGTTCAATAGCACTGGAGATGATACTGCACCTTGTGGAGTCCCCCTGTCGCCCTTTATTATGGGCTCTGCTTTTGTCTTGCCGTCGTTAAGATTTATCGCGTGTTTCTCCAGGAAGTCTAATACATCTGTGCCCCTTATACTACTGCTTGAGTTCTAGAGGTTGTTCAGTATGGTCTCTTGCTTAACACTGCCACATGCTCCCTTCAGATCTAATGCTAGAATGGCTTTAGTTCGGTTGCCTCTCGACATATCTATATTGCCTCTTTTAGCTGAACCAGGATGTAATGGGTTGATAGGTTTGCTGTAAAGCCAAACGGGGTGTTTGGGGCTCTGCCTTCTTTTTCCACGTGCTTGCTTATCCCTTTGTAGATTATTTTCTAAAAAAGTTTCCCCGCGCACGGTGTCAATGAGATCGGTCTTATCTCCCATATGTCCAGAAAGTTCGTGGAGTAGCCGCGGCCAGTGGAGACTTGGTATGAGGAAGTCACCCACTCGACCACTCGAACGAGATCAATAATCTCGTTCTTCTTAATAAGTGCTTCTCTCGTTCCTCTTTCCCTGGCTTTGGGAATAATAGTACTTTAGCGGTCTATCAAACATGGCGAATTTTTCCTTGCGCCCAGCAATTTTTAAAAAGTTTCTGTAAGTCTTGTTATTGCGACTTTATCGAGGTAAGCCAGCATCCTGACTAACTCCGTCCTTGCCCAGAATGGCATTTCTTTTCATTTCCAGCGCGGCTGTTGTTACCTCCCTTATCAATATTTTTCAGTCGTTTTCAAGATTCTGCTCTCCTCCGTACTCTGGTGGCGTTCTGTTGTTTCCACCGACCTGATTGTATTTGTGCGTTTTAGTTTCTTGATTAGTTCCCTCTCGCTGCCCTTGTGGCCATTTAGGGCTATAGTCAGGTTCACTGTCTCCTCCCCTTTCTTTATTTAGAAGATCGATTTTGTTAGCCTTTATGTTCTTATTAACTCCGTTCCGTTTAATGAGTAACATTGTCAATGCCAGTTGGCCTTGGCAAGCGGCAAGCCCCCAAGTATATTGTTCTGCTCTTTCATTGAGTATGGCTATTCGTTTCTTTACCTTCTTGTTAGGCCGCTGCTTGTTCTATACATTCTTAAGGCTTCTTGAGGCCTCGTATCGGTGTTGGCAGTTCGCGTTCATTCTTGGTGTTTCCTCAGTTGTCTTCATGCATTTCGTATGTTGCCTGATTTCGCGTAGACGTTCTTCGGGCCTCACTTCGTAGTCTGATTTCTTCCCCCTCTCTCTGCATTCTGTATTCCCTGGTTTTGTTACAGTCTGTTAGCTTGGCTTCCCCTCTTGCTCTTTTTCTTCTGCTGCATTCTATCGTAGTTATGAGAAGGTAATCATCGCTGCCTGGATTTTTTTACTGCCCTCTGAATTCACACTCCTAGCATTGTTGACCAGTGAGATCTTGGCATGTGTCTAACCTACTAACACCCTAACATTTCCTAACCTCGTTGCTTTCTTGCATCTATGAGTACGGTGACGATTTCTTTTGTTAAAAGGTAGGTTAATCGTCTTTTCTTTCCCCGCCTCTTGCAGTGCTTCGTGAAGATATCGAGTTTGGCATACTTGTTGCTCGTTCTGCTCCTTATACATTTAAGATAAAATTGGTTCGGTTGTTTTTGCTTACTGATATAATTCTCACAAACATCACGTATTCTCTGAGATCTGGCTCTGACGCTACGTATCATTTGCTAATCATTATGTATTTCTAATTACCTTCTGTTATGTATTGTACCCTGATATTCCTGCTGCCGTATTTTTCTCTTGTAGCGCTGTTATTTCAGGGTTAGATGTTGGTTCCTCTGTGTATTCCTGCCATATTGGTTGTTTTTTGGTTGAAGCGTGTGCAATTTTATTGAAATATTGTTCGTTTTGTTGTCATTCGTTCTGTGTTGCCTCTGTCCACCTTGAATTCCTATCCAGCTAACTTGCCGCTGTGCTGTCAATGATGTGAATTAAAATCAAAATACAGCGGCTCACACCTATACCGCTCTCAAATGAATTTCTCAAAACAGCGTGAACTATACGACAATGCGGTCTTTGCACGCGAATTTTGCGGAAGTCAGAGATTACGTCCCTTGTAGTTGTAAGTAAAAAAAAATTACTTAAACACTCATATATAGGCAAAATCTGAATGTTTGCTTTCAGAATTGGAACTGAGGAGTAAATAGTTGCTTTTTGCTGAAAAATGTTCCTGACAATAAGAGACCATTGCTTTGTATCGGACGCCTCCGAAAGCCACGTGGCAAATGTGTGCCATTATTCATTCATTGAACGCTAACATTTTTTTGATGTACAAAAACAAAGCTTTGTGATATACGGTATGACAAGATGCTGAGTAATTTACACAGTATTTTATGCCTGGGCTTTCTGAGAGTCGACCACATTTATCCTGATGTCCCGCTGGCGCATATGTAATGGAGTTGGAATCCACACTATGGAAATCAGGGAAGCTAGGGAATGAATACGATGGTTTGAATATTGGGTTGGATACTCTGAAAACCCCATAAACATCTTTTTTCCCAAAAAAGTCTTTTTTTTTCCCAGATTAGAGCTCCGAAAGTCTAATTGAAAGACGAAGTCAGGACTGGTTTTACTGGAAAAAACTACGTTAGTTAAGTATTAATGCAATGTTTATTTCTTTGCACCAATTGCTGTGCCACGACGAGCCAAACTGCGATAAAGAGCTCGATAGTTATATTTTCACCAACATTAAGCACATTAAGTGAAGCCCTGACGGGGCGATTTATAACACTGATTGCAATATATTGATTATTTCAGTCAAAAAACACAAAGCGGATACTCTTTCTGCCGAAGCCAAAGCTGATAACCGCATATATGACAGGATGAGAAGTGTCACGCCGCCACCACTATTACAATTCCTCCCTAAGCTCACGGCAGCAAAAGCAGCTGGAGCGGAGGTACCTTTATTCCACCAAGCCTGAATAATGACAATACCGTCGGGTAATGAATATCCATGAGAGAAAATAAATCCAGAAATGACTTACCAGTACTGTGAGCTCTTTTATTCACGTCGACAAGGACATCAAACTATGGTACCGAGTAGGTGACGCGGAATGTGGAATCCCTGGGTCAGAAGAAATGGGATATTTAGCAGCCCTTACAAATGAGTTTGAACTGTCCATCTGGCTATAACAAACGTTCTCCACAAAACCATAATCACATACACCCCAGTAGCACAAGGTGGCGGGTCCATGCTGGTCCGACATGGCCAATGAGGGCTGGTGGCTGCCCGCTGTAAACCCGCATGGGTACCGCTTGAGAGCAGTGCTGGTACAAAACGCTGGGGCTGGCCACTTCACGCCTGAGTGGGACCTTCCTCGGCAGTGCTTGGGCTTAAACAGGCTGGGCAGCCCACCTGGCACAGTGGGGCGGGGTTCAAACCCAAATGCCCGTTATCTTCTTTTTCTATTTTCGGTTTACAGGAATTGTGGGAACTTTTTCTGGAGGGCGACGCCGGGATTTCAGCTCAACGAGCTCCTTATGCTGTCGCTTATTACCTGAGACTGTTCAATATACCCCTCCCGGAATGCATCACAGCTCGTGTTGATGGTTCGATGGGCAAAAGATAGCGCGCACCGAGATGTCTCTAATCGGGAGAAGAAATGTTATCGTACCAAGCAAAAAGGATTGAGAAGCGAAAGTGCGAAAGTTTTGCCTCTGGGCCTGGCGTCGGTGAGCCCATGTGGGCATGGCGAGGGTTGGCCCATGTGGGCATGGCGTGGGCTAGCCCACGTGGGCCTGGCATGGATTCGTTCTCGGGGGCCTGGCATGGGTTAGCCCATGTGGGTCCCTGCTGCACTGCTGCACAGTCCCTCTGAGAAGCCCATTACTGCACCTATGGGTTCTACAAGGGACCGAAGAAAGCCCCCTCTATCATTTTTATGCATGCAGGCCATAGGGGTCCCCTGCTGGTCCTATGTAGCAAGCCCACTGGGCTGCCCCTGTGGGTACCGAGCGCTGCCGAGTTGCAAATCCCGCACATATTCCACATCGGGCTCCCATGGGCAGCCGTGCCGGGCCCACGAGGGCCCGCAATTCAGAACACCGTTTGTGCTACTGGGGTAACTTCACGACATAATGACTTTGCAAAAACAGTCTGGTGCCTCCTCTCCACCAGAATTTTGTCTCAATGGAGTAAAGCGCTCCATGGAAACCCGCATGAGATATTGAGTACTGTCATGATCGTACTTCTGGCCACGCGAGCCTAGCAAGCAGCAGCTGAGAACCGTCGACAAGGCCGACAACCTCGCGACGGCGGAAGACCAGTTTAGTGCTTGTGATGCCCCCCCCCCCCCACCCTAGCCTAAGTGGATTAGGGCAGCGGCCTCCCTCGACTGGGGTGAACACGGCGGCAGCGGCTAAGGTCGAAGACCGGCGGAGGCCGAAGATGCGAAGGGGGCTGGCTAGGGCATTGGCAGCGGCGGATACAGCAGCGGCGTCAGTTGGCCGAGTCTACCATCGGATCGCTGGACGACGGAGTGGTACCACACAGAGTCAAGCAGTTGCTGTTAATTGAAAGACGGCTGTGTACTCGACAGACGTTTCGTGTTTTTGGCATCCGGTGGGGTAGCACGAGGACGTTCACCGGACGGTAGACTGTGGGAGATTCATTTCCAGCAGTGTTTGATTACTCGGCATCTACCCCTTCCCATCGACCGAGCAGCGGATCGAGCTGCCGAACGCTGTCCGACTGGACAGCATTTTTCGAACTTTATTCCCCAGTCAGGGATCTGGGGAATGCGAACCCTATTTAACTCAGCTTTGAGTGTGGCCGAGAGACGCCTATTAACTCCCGTCGGCTCCCTTCCACTGATAGTCACTCTCTGTCGCTCTTTTGTAAATAATGTAAATCATTGTATAAAGTTTTCTTTGCCTCCCTCCTAACCCAGTCTCCCATCCTCCTCGTCCCATCACCGGTCAGGCCATGCTATCCGGGTCGCAACAGTACTTGGCTTCGTCGTTAGTGTCGTGAACTTTCAGCAAAACTGGACGAGAATAGCCAGCGCTTCCTGTAACGAGCCTGTGGCAGCGTTCGTTATGGGAGCACTTATTGTCCATGCTCTGAGTTAATACAGATGCAACTCTTGCAAACAGTGCGCCGTATGCCAGAGTTATCGTTCACACACCCTGATACACCGTGTATAATAAGAACATTTTTAAGAAAGCATTCTCGTGATCTTTCTTCTTTTGGAAGCAGCAGTGATGTTACATTAGTTCAAGAGGTTACATCACCACCTAACTCGCAAAAAGAATGAGAGTGTTTGGATGCAGATGAAGATTGCAGTGCAGTGACACCCAAATCTAATCATCACAAGGCCAGGGAACTGACTGTTAAAACGGCAATATCCGCCACGCCTTCAGTCATGGTACTCGAATCGGTTGGTTGTTAGTAGAATATTTTTAATACAGAAGGAGCGTCATTGCCTTGGGGTGCAATGGGATAACGTGCAAAAGTAGCTCCACAGACGGCGCGACTACAATTGCACTTATATAGTGTTGTACATCTGTTACCTGATTTAGTGCACTTACTGAGGCCCACTAAATTTGTTGAGAGACCTGGATTGAGTTCACTTCACTGCTCAAGACATGGTGAAATCTCCATAATATGCCTGCGAAAATTACGACATAAGAGTGTGTAGGCAAGGGAACGGTGGCAGAAACGAACGAGTAAAAGTGCGTAGAGAGAACGTGACGAAAGGCACACATAAACATAGACAAGGTGCAGTACTTGGAACTGGCATGTTTACAAGGCAATCAGCTTCACAAAGAAGAGCGCCGCTTGTTGATTGTCCTTGAGAAGGAGAGAAGAGCCCAGGGGAGAAGAAATATACTGAAGCAGGACGCTCTGGTGGGCTAGTTGGTTCGTTGGGTGCGAAGGAGTAGAACTGCGCAAAGAGAACAGGACGAAAGGCACACATAAGCACAGATGAGGCGCACTATGTGCATCAGTGTGTCTTTCGTCACGTTCTCTTGGTACTGTCTCTAGTTTCTCTCATTTGAGCCCTGTCCAGCCACGCCGGAGAGAGAGCTAGAAGGACGCAGCGGTCGCTATTAGAGACAAAGGAGGCTCCAAGGCACTCCTGCCGGTCCCAGGGAGGTAAACGTTGTAAGGATTAGTTTCAGTCTCCTGGAAGCCCGTTATCTGAGCAACATTTTTACGCAATATTAACTGTGGAAGGATCGTGAAACGAATATTTCTTTGGATTAGGGGAATAAAAAGCTCCGTTTTTGCTTATTGTAGTAGTACTACAAACGCAATTAACACCATCAGTGATTGGGGAGTAGTATGCACAAAGAAGGGAAATTCTGCGCCAGATGCACCTGCTCCTAGTTCGAGCCCATTAGACAATATGGAAGAAAGAAAACGGTCGCAGTGATGTAAATTTAATCACACGTCGCAGACAAACCTATCATTTCTTTACTGTGAGCAGCCGCCCATGGCTCCAAAGCAAATACGCTCTTCATGTTAAGGCAAAGCCTGGCTGTGCTGCAGAATTCCGCCAGATATGATCCTCTTTTCAACTAAATGGCCCCATTTTCATGAAAATACCCTGTATGGCCAGCTGGCGGATGAGCTGAAGTGAGCCTATCTGGGCAAATGGCCCTGAACGAAAAAAAAACAGCAATCAGGAGCTAAGTGACTCCAAAAAGTGGCAAAGGGTAAAGGCCGTCCGCTAAACTTCCTGGTTTTCAAACTTTGAGGCAAAAGTCTGCTTTATTACTTGCGCGATCACGTGGCGCGTTCCCTTTAGAGCTGTACAGCGGAATTAGAGATTGAGCTCATCGTCACGTGTGAGCCGCCCTAGCATTTCCTGCAACATAAATTTTGCTTCGTTACGCTTCAAAAATTGGGAACCCCGCTAATCAAATCTTGTTACCAAATTGGTGAACACAACTGCATCTATTTCATGTATCAAAGCCCTCAGCGCCTGCAACGATACGCTCTTTTGGAAGCTGCTGTGCAAACTGAGGACAATGAACAGCAGTGCCTGCAAAAAGGTTATGCTAAACGGCCAGTAGATTGTGCGCTACACACCGCACGTGAATGAACTCCACGTCGTTAAAACGCTAAGACGAATCCGACTATTTCGTATGGTATGGATCCCTTGACGCTCCATTCAGGCAACCCGTACATACATGTAAATTTTGGTGCTGAATATTTTTGCTGTTAACGTCTTTCGCGAAGATATTGCGCACCAGATTAATTCCGGAAAATTTAAGTGCTCCACTACGCGGTGACACACTCCTATCGCGTTCTGCTACTCAGGCCATGGTCCCGGGATTGATCTCTGTAGTAGCGATGGCTACATTTCTATAGAGGAGTGTGACGACCCCATATACTACGCGCCCCCACACGGGACTTAGAGGCAAAGAAACAGCGATGTCTTCGTCAGAAGGAACGGAGTTGATCTTCGTTCCCTGAGGCTCTCCTTATGGCGTCGATTCTTGGGGGCACCGGAGGATAGACTTCCAGCGGTGTCGTCTCGGGGCTTACTCGCCACCCTACTCAATAGCTATTACTTCCTTTTTCTCGTACACTCGGGTGACCCTTCTTTCCAGGCTGAAGCGTCTACGTCGCCTTTCTGCCCCTGCATTTTTCAACTGGTTTGGGCCTTTTCTCGTCCGGCCAGCGCCATTGTCACCTTTGCAGGGGTGTGCTTTAAATGATCAATGCTTGTTGGCGTGGAAATAAATATAACCACCAGGAAACAAATGTTGTTGGCTATTTGGTAAGCCGTAAATTCAGAAGAACCAGCGCAAAAGGTCAACAGCCAAGATTGCAGGAGGAAGACACGAACAGCAATTCTTGTCTACGGTCTATTTGCGCTGGTCCTTCTGAGACGGCCAGGCGTCACCGTTTCGGCCAATAATGAGCGCCATAAGGTCTTTTGTTCGAGCATCCCTGGGGTCCCACAAAGAGATGTCAGGAGAATGGCCTTCAAGTCCGGTGTAGACCAATTTTGTTCCTGCCGCGGTCCTTTCTCGAAAGAGCGTTGGGTTTCACCGCACCTGGCGCTATTTTTTCTTTTGCCTTTTTTCTTTCTATTTTTTCTTTGTGCCACTTTCTTCAACTTTTTTTCCCATCGGGGCAACTACGTATTTAGCTGCTGATGCACTTTCCCTCGGTCTTCCTTTAATCACAATTGAGGTGTAAACCTTCTCTAAAGGCAACAAAAGCTCCCGAAAACGAAACGACCCTATCTCTGCCTGCCAACAGCCCACCGTCGTCTATCCCGTGACTCGCCTTCAAATACCGTGATGCATCACTGTGTCAAAGCCTCGACTCGAGGGTTATGGTCTGTGACTGGCACTGCAGCGACACAACCAGCACGCCGAAAAGCATGCACGCTCGAGCTGACGGCGTTCGTACTCTGCGCAACCGAAAATGCACATCTGATACGTTGTGTGAGCTCTGACGTAATTCATTAGTCTGGCCTCCAATATCATATTAGTTTCATAACAATTTCCTTTTATCTTGCACTCAGGAATTATTATTGTTCTGGTCGTATATGCTGCTTTGACTACGCTCCGGTTTATTTTTCTCCAGCAGGAAAAGAGAATGCGACAAAATGCTGCGACGACGTCTTTGTGCCAACTCTCATTGCGAAATCTCTAGCTTGACGTCATGCGTAAACGAATGAATACAGAATGGTGCTAACTTTATTTTCCGTCTTTTGTGCAACGGGTTAACCGAACGCTGACCACCTTTCGAATCAGCGGGGTGGAATTTCATGTGGCCCGACATACGCTGTGTTCTTGAAGACCTTTGTCACATATCATTCGTGCAAGATGGGAGTCAGAAACGCTCAATATTCCACTGGTCAAATGTTTAGGGGAATCCCCCAAGGTGTAGTAGAATTTTAATAGGGGAGTCATTACTTATTGAGATCCACCCAAGTGCAGCCATAAGGTTACAAAAGAAAGCTATACAGCTTTCTCGGAAACTTCGTAGTTAAAGAGAAATTCGTCCTGCTCCGGGGTTTGAACCCGGGACCACCGCTTCACCGGAGCAGTCGCTCTACCAATTCAGCCAACCGGGACGGCAAACTTATGGTAGGGCGAGAGAGAATTGCTCAATAACTCGAAGTGGGTACTGTGGTGGTGAAATATTTAGGGGAACCTCCCAAGCTGGAGTACATTTGTAATAAGGGAGTCATTACTCATAGACATCCCCCCGGGCGCAGCCATACGGCTACAAAGGACAACGGGTACAAGCTTTTCTCTGTAGCCGTATGGGTGCACTCGGGTGGATATCGATGAGTAATGACTCCCTTATTATTCTTCCACTGCAGCAGGCCACTCATATTATGTGCAGCAGTTTCACGCCGTTTCTCTTTCGATTGCCAGGTTGCAGGCATTCCAGAAAATACTGAATTGCTGCCTCTTGCGGATTTTGTCCAAATAGTCTCTGCTTTAAAAAGGCATGGACTGTCAGAGGAATCTTTTCGTGTGGTTTTCAAGTAAGAACTCTGTCCCCCATGCTAAATGCATGCAAAATGCCATAGATGAATTCTTTAGTCTTTTTTTCTTAACAGATATGCACGCAGTCTCTTCTTCTTCTCTGTTCAGCGCATTTTGCAAAACGGTGCAAGCCGTATTTGAATGGAATATTATCACTTTTTTCAATCGCTTTGTTAAAAATTGTTGTTTTGACGTCTATGGGGAGGTGCTAGTACTACCAATGCCCTAACTTTACTAGAATTAAAAGCAAAACAAACCAGCTCGTAAGTTAGAGATACGTAAATATAATATTAAAGACAAAAACAGCTTCCATTCTAATAAATACTATAATTTTCTGGTGTGACTTTTATTATGTTTATTTATAGTGTGACACAGCGCATTAATATAAGAAATCGGTCAGTCAGTGAAAGATAAACTTAAAAAAAAACTGATTTCACATTTTGCATATCCACAGCTGAAGTCTCCCAACTAACTGAGCAGTACATTCCGCAAGGCACTGTTATTTCCACTCATCTGCTCCCTGGTACAATAATCGCAATAAGCGTTTATGTAACAACAAGAAACACCTCTACCGCTTCGCAAAGCTCTCGCTAACTTGTGAGCGATGGGTTTCGTATTTGGTGGCTTCCAACACGTATGTTCAGGCGCTCAGTGATGCTAAAAAGCACTTACACTGACATGTTCTGCCGGCTATGTTAACGACCAATGTAAACAAATTCTGGCAGGTCATTAATCCTTCCACTGATGATAGCATTTCCTTATCTGACCTGTCCCGCGACCCCATCCTTCCGACATTTGCGCCACAATTCTAAACTGCACAATCACATACAACTTTACAGCCATGACAACTTTACCTACAACTCACCCCTTCAACTGTTTCCATGCCATCTATAGCTGTTGCTACTGCTGATGTAGATAAGCTTATTGATGGACTCAGTGTTCACTCCGCTCCAGGTTACGACTGCATTAAACCAAAGTTCTTAAAAAGCACTTCAGCTTATTATTCGATTATGCTAACCAAACTTTTCCTACAATCACTTGACCAATCAGCGCTACCAACTGAGTGGAAAATGAGAAAGGTGGTTCCAGACTACAAATCCGGCAGCAAAGTATCCCCTAGTATTTATCATCCCATATCTCTTACCACTACTTGTTGAAAAATATAATATTCACGAACCCTGTTAACTTCCTCGAATCTAACTCCTGTTTTACGTCAGCGTAACATGGTTTTTCAAAACCTTACTCTTGCGAAACACAGTTAATATCGTTTACACATGCATTGCATCGCATTCTAGACCTATAATCACTAGCTGACTGTATATTTTTAGATTTGTCAAAGGCTTTCGACAAGATATGTCGCAAACTTTTACTTCACAAACTAAAACAACTGAATATTGACTGTAACTTATTGAAATTGATTGAATGTTTTCTTCTTAATCACTCATTTGTTTTTGTTAACTGTTATAACTCCAGTTTTACGCAGGTGTCTTCCGGGGTTTCGCAAGGTTCAGCCCTTGGACCCCTACTGTTTTTAATTTACATTAATGACCTTTTCTACCTTGTTAACTCTCATATTCACCTATTCGCTGATGATGGCGTCAATTTTAGACAAATAACCAACGCTAAAGACATTACGTTACTTCAGTGAGACCTCAACACAATACAGAACTGGTGCAAAGATTGGTTGATGCAGCTAAATATTGACAAATGCAAAGTCATGCGTGTATCTATAAAAAGTTCCGACCCCCCGCCTCACTACTACATCGATAACATTTCGTTGGAATCCGTCTCGTCATGCAAATGCCTAGGCGTTCACATTATTTCAAATCTTAGTTGGGCTCTTCATACCGCGAACATAATTAAAAATGCTAATCGCAGGCTAGGCTACTTGCGTCGCAACATTTTCAATGGTCCTGTTAATGTTCCTGTTCGAATTTGAAACTATTGCTTTATAAAACACTAATGCGATCTGAACTCGAGCATGCAACACCTGTGTGGGACCCTGCTCATTACAACTTAACATTCTTGACCTGATGCAAAATAACTCCGCGTTTATTCCTTCTAACTACAACCGCACAGCGAGTATAACTGCTATGAAGTCTAATTTCTGGCTCCCAACACTGATATCGCGTAGAAAAGTGTTTCGTATAGCCCTGTTTCATAAGCTGTATCATCATTCCGCACTTCGTGATCACCTCATCCCCCAGCCAATTTATGTATCCCGCCGCATTGATCATAATCACAAAGTCGAAATTGTGTCATGTAAAACCAAAAGCTTCTCGCAGTCATACCTGCCGCGAACCTCACGTGAATGGAACCAACTTCCCACAGACGTTGCTGGCATTGTAAATTATAAGCAGTTCCGCGTAGCACTACCTGACATTGTATATTCAGATGCTTTTTAACATTCTTGTAAAGAACTGTATTTTTCTCTGTGCTTCTTGTATATTTACCACTCCCCACTGACCCTGAGGGGTAATGTAAATAAATAAATGCACGAAAGACAGGTACAATAATGCTCCGTGCCGCATCTCGAACTTGCAGAAGTGGGTTCAGGATATTTATTTATTCATTTATTTATTGAACCTCACAGGCCCCAACGGGCATTGTGTGAGGAGGGTTACAATATAAAGAAGGATTTCGGTAACAAGAGGCAAACACCGGGTATATCAGTTTCAAAACAGAACATAATTCACAAGAACTAACAGAAAACTAAATCGTACCTGCACAGCTCAATACTTACAGGTGCATACATACACATACACAGAAAAATAAGGCTAACATGGTAACACATGTACGTTGTACAAAATAACACATGTACTTAGTGCTAGCAGTGCAAGTTTAACACATGTTCACGGAATGACGCAGGGTTAGGTAACGATGCAATTCCATCAGGAAGATCATTCCAGAGTGAAATGGCACGAGGAAGTGCAGATGAATTGAACGCTTTTGTACGACCGAAGATGCGAGAAAAACTAAGATGATTATACAAGCGTCGAGACGTGCGCAGTGCATTGCTGAGTGGCAGAGGTGATGGTCTATCTGTGTACATGTGCTTGTGTATCAAGCATAGAAGCGCTACTTCGCGGCGTTTTTCTAAGGGCGGGAGATCGAGTTCTTTTTTCATTTCAGACACACTTGATTGGCGGGTATATTTCTTAGAAATAAATCTGGCAGCTCTGTTTTGTATCGATTCTTGTATTTATTGTACTGATTTTGTATCGATATTTCTATTTTGTATCGATATGCAAGCATGCCCTTAAACACACCAGTAGCATCCAAACGGACGGAGAGGAAGGCATCATAGACTCCAGGTTAGCCTGTTGAGGTATTAGCGGGGTCGCAGCGGCGCACCAGCGAGAGACGACCAGCGTGGCAGGCTTCTAGTTCCGAACTGCCCGTGCCGGGCGTGCGCCACGAGCACGCGCTGTCCGTCTTTGTTTTCCTCTAGCGCGCGCTGTAACGCCGATCTCAGCGCCGGCGCTTTATAGCGTCGCCGGGCACTACAGGGCCCCCCGCCTAGACGGAACGGCGAAATGGACGCGCCGACGGGGTACAGATGGAGGTCACGCGATGGAGGGAGGGTCCGGTAAGTTCATGTCAGGGTCCGGGAAGAGCCGTCGGGTGGAGGGCGCGGATTCAGGTGGACGAGCCTGGCTGCTGCGCAATGGGCGAATGATGCAGGGTGCCGAGCTGACAAAGCATATTAGGGCAATGGAGGCCATGGTGGGGCCGTCACCGACTGTAGTGCTGCCCGCTGGCACAAGTGTCATTGGTGCTGGACCGTTGCAGCTGATGTCGGCGGGAAGCTGGCACACAGAGTACGCCGTCACAAGCAAGGGAGCGGTCGAAACGGCTCCGTGGACAGATGTGGTCTTTAGCGTGGTGTCGTGTCGCTGCTGTAGCGCCAGCTTCAAGTCGTCCAAATAGGTGGAAATGGCTGGCTTACATGACTGAGGTGCCCCTGATGTAGGGCGCGAGCAGGGCGGTCCGGCCACTAGGGTTGGCACAGGTGTGACCGACGAGACAACGGTGACAGCTGTGGTGATGACGGAGGAAGTTGCTGGGTTCAATTCCAGGTGCTGGGGTAAAGCGGGAGTGGCCGTCCGGAGCGACTGGCCAGTGCTGATGCGCGTGTGGGCATGGTCGGGCTTGAGAGCAAGCGCTGACACGGGGTCAGGAACTGGTTCAGGCAAAGTGGGGCTGGAGGCGATCGCCGTGCTTGTTACTGCTGTCATCGGGTTGGCTTTCTCATCCTGCTCCTGATGACGAGTAGTGCTCTGCGGACCTTCTGAGGGGCTGGGAGTGTGACAAGCAGGCTTGGTTGTTGTCGAGGGCTCTTTAGCATCAGCGGGCGACGGCTTCAACCTCACAGAAGAGGCCTGCAGAGCTGTTGGCGGTAGTGACGAGGTAGATGGAGATGCCGGAAGCCTCGGCACGGCTGCTGCCGCAGAGTCGTCTTTCGCTGCAGGAGGCTCTGGCGACAACGCCACTGAAGCGCAAAGAGGCAGGGTCAGAGACGCGGGTACGATAGTAGTGGGAGAAGGACGCGAGGCGAAGCTCGTGCGGATCCCACCTGGTGTGGCGTCGAGAGAGACAGCCGGGTTGGAGACGCTGGACGGGAGTGGCGGCGATGCGGCGAGGGGCTGCTGAGGCGGGCCGGGTTCTGATGAAGGCTGCGTGGGCGCGAGCGAGGCCGGTGCAGGGCCAGAGGCTGGCGGCGGCGAAAACGGGTCCGCTGCGTCGTAGAGCGGCGGCGGAACGTAGTAGGCGCCGAAGTACGCCAAGACGGCCGCACGCAGCTCATCGTATGGCCGGCCGCCGAAAGCAGAGTAGGTGAGCCGACGCAGGAGGTCGGGTGGGAGGATGTCGCAAAGGACTTCGTGTTTGAACGGCTGGATGGTGATGCCGTTCAGGTACATCGCAGCCTCCAGTTGGGCGAACCACCCGCCGATGCCTGCAGGCCGGAACGCCGGGAGCGGCGGGTCGAAACTTGGGTGCTGCCAGTACGCCATGCTGGAACGCCGCTGAGATAGAAGGCACGGTTCGCCAGGTCACCACTGTTGAGGTATTAGCGGGGTCGCAGCGGCGCACCAGCGAGAGACGACCAGCGTGGCAGGCTTCTAGTTCCGAACTGCCCGTGCCGGGCGTGCGCCACGAGCACGCGCTGTCCGTCTTTATTTTCCTCTAGCGCGCGCTGTAACGCCGATCTCAGCGCCGGCGCTTTATAGCGTCGCCGGGCGCTACAAGCCCATTGTGGGAAGCCAGACATGCTGTCATGAAGAAATGGAAGAAACAGAGAATCAACCGAAAGCTCAAGCTACACATTGCATGGCTTGAAAAGGAAATTGAAGACCACGCCATTCACCTTGCAAGACAACTCTGGTATCAAGTATGCAACAAGCTTAAGGGGCAGCTGGGAAACAAAAATACGTGGCACCTTATCCGCCACCTTCCTGACCCATCTCATTCCTAGGCTGCCACCAGAAACGCCATAGAACAAGTTAGCCACGCATAACCGGGAAGCGGGGAAGAACAGATCTTGTCACTACAAGACAAATGCGTGAACTCTCATAAAGATGCTGTATCGTACACGAAATACACTGGATGCGAAAACCTAACTCTGGACGAGACTTTCACGACGCAGGGATCGGGGCCGCCCTGTCTCAACTCAAGAAGAAGTCTGCAGCCGGGCCAGATAAAATCAATAAAACGCTGCGGAACCTAAATTTGAAATCGGTCACCGTACTCACTCAATATTTGAATTAGTGCTGGGAGACAGGTAGCATATCCCAATCATGGATGCATGCTAAAATGATTTTTATCCCCAAACCCAATAGTAAATAAGCCTTGATAACCTTAGGCCAACCTCCCTTACCTCCTGTTTAGGCAAGGTAATGGAGCACGCTGTACTTAACAGACTACAAGCCTATGCCGAAGACTACTACCGCACACCATTGCGGGCTTCAGAAAGGGGCTCTGTACGCAGGACGTCACGGTGCAGCTGCCACATGACATTATTATCTGATATAAAAAGGCAAACACACAGACCATGCTGGCTATCGACCACGAGAAAGCCTTTGATAATGTCTCCCATTTTACTATACTAGAGCACCTAAACGAAATTCACCCTGGTAGAAAGGGTTACAATTATACCAGGACCTTTCATAGTGAGCACACGGTAGAACACCACTTCGGCACTCTCAAATCCAAAACAATACAGTTGGGAAGTAGGGGCACTCCTCAGGGGGCTCTCCTGTCTCTTTTCCTCTTTAATCTGCCTCCAATCAAGATCCCGGATAGACTTTACAATATCCCTGCAGTACCGTACAGCCTATACGAAGACGATATTACCGTGTAAGCAATAGAGGCCTCCCAGGGTGAAATCAGGGCCACTGTTCAAGCGGCCGCAGACGTCATCGATGAAGAGGCCAGTAAAGCAGGCCTCGAATGCTCCCCTCAAACATTGTTGCTTATGGTCTTCCACAAACAAATTAAACGCGCCCTTGACGACAGTCATTATACAAGGCGCGGAAATCGCAGAGATCCAGGAGAATAGGATCCTGGAGATCAGGCTGCAAACGGACTGGGGCAAAGCCTCCACGACAAATAAACTTAAATGGGCAGTCCAACAAACTGCCCGACTATTATACTGAATTATTTACAGAAAAAGAGGCCTGAAAGAACGCGACCTCTTCAAGCTACTAGACGCCTTTATCATAAGCAAGATTACATACTCGCTGCCCTACCTAAGACTCAGAAGAGACGAGGTGGAAAGAGTCGACGCCATCATCATAATGGCTTATAAAACAGCCATGAGCCTCATTCGCTCGACTCTCAACGAGGAGCTACTCAAACTCAGGGTCCGCAAAACATTAGAGGAACTCAAAGAAGCACAACAAACTGCCTAAATAAGGCGCCTGTCTAGCACTGCCGCCGGCAGGAAAATACTCGACAGGCTGGGGATTGAAGGTGAACCCTTACAAGATATCCCACAAATTATCCCAAGCAACATCTGAAAGAGGATCATCGCCAAACCTCTCCCCCGATATATAAACCCTCACGTGCTCCAAGGCCGAAGAGAAGCAAATACGAAGAGCCTGCAAAGACCCTGAGCCGGCTGCAGGGTGTCCTCTACGTCGACACCGCAGAAGACGCGGAGAACCAGAACAAGTACTCTATATACGGAGTAACACACCCCGGCAATCAACCAGCATGGAGGAGACGGTTTCCACCTCTAGTCCGCTAGTTGCGGAGGAGGCGGCCATTGCTGCGGCCATCGCGTTTACAGACGCTACGGCCATAGTAAGCGACTCGAAGTTGGCGGTCAGCAACTTCGCTAGAGGTATTGTCTCCGGTCCCGCCGCGCGAACACTGACAAAAATAAGAGACCCTCGTCTCTTGAGAGATATTTCACTCGTATAGACCCCAGCTCACGCGGGGAATCCGTGAAATGAGGATGCCCACCAACACTCTAGAGAATTAGCCAGCCGAGCGGTGGTGCAAAGTCAGGAACCGGAACCTTTCGGTAAGCCACTCATATCATACCCCGAACTCACTGCACATTACAAAGCATTAAGGACACTCCCATCACCCCATAAAACACTGGCCAGAACACAGCACCTCATGTGGAGACAGCTACAGACGGGAACCCTCGTCAACCCAAATTACATATCTAAATTCATAAATAAGAATATCAGGCCCTCCTGCCGCTTTCGTGGTGAGAAAGATAACTTCGACCATACGATCTGGGTGTGCAAAGTCCTTAAGCCTCCCCCAGAACTCTTGCCTGATCCGTCTAGAGAAGCATCGAATAAGCTAAGGTCCAGCGATGATGCCGACATTCAGTCTAAGGCCGTGGAATGGGCCGGCGTCGCCAAAGGGCTCCACAGCCTGCGGCACGCTAGTGCGGGCGCCCATCTATGTTCAGATCAAAGTGTTTGGTGATAGCAGGACAGAGAAGTCTTCCTGTCTGCCGGCTCCGCAGAGTTCGCTCCTCCGCCTTATTCAGCCCCTTGGCAGGTGCAGGGTAGAGGCGGTACTGCGACAGCCACCGCCTCTGCCCGGCATCTGCTCAGGGAAGTAAGGCGGAGGAGCGAACAATGCGGAGCCGGCAGGAAGGCACTCCTCTCTCTGTCCTGCTATCGCCAAACACTTGGATCCGAACATAGATGGACACTGTGCCAACTGCGGAAATCTGCGATATCTTTCGCATGGATTAGTATGTAATGAGAATCCTCACCTTCCCCTTCCCCCACCCCCATCCATGAGGTCTGGGAGACTGCCCTCCTAAACTGCTCCACACTGGAGTCCCAAGGGGCTCTAGTAAAGCGGGCACGAGACGGGGCCTCGTCGTGCGGTGTTCCAGACAAGGATACCCACCATGTAGCGGGGTGTTCTGATCCTCAAATTCTCTTTTAGTACTAAAAATTTTTTTCACCACCACCACTAGCTAACTTGCCTCAATTTTCCGCTCTCGTGCCAATAAAGTTTTGTCAGCCTCAGCCACAACGTTGCCAGTCCTAATGGATGCAGCCCACATCTCTCTCATCACCCCACGTATCTATTAGCGCGCGAGAGACAGAGAGAAACAACTTTATTGCCATATGTTGACGGGATTTAGGGCAGGTGGGCTTAGTATGGCCCCCAGGTGGAGGCGACTTCCTGGGCCCCCGAAATGAGTGCCACTTGGATGCTCTTGTCTGGCCTTCTGAGTAGTTGGTTCCATCCCTCCTCGGAGGGATCTGGCAGTGAGGTTCGAGGGGCAGATTTCCCGCGCAACCCCAGAGGATGTGCGCCTAGCTGGCGATTTCTACCTGGTAACAATTTTGACAGACGGGGTCGTATTCCCCGTCTGTGATGAGTGAATGTCTAGAATGGCTAAGGGTGGAGTGTGTCTGCAACCTGCGGAGCAAGGTTGATTGCACTCGCTATAAGTCGGGGTGGGGAGGTGGGAACTAGCGTCTCATCTCTCTGTGGCGGTTGATGATTTCGGCAAAGGTCTGGGGAGCCTCGGCAAGAGCGTGCGGGTCCGTGGGGCCGGAGGCCCGCTTGGTTAGTCCTCGGGTTAGTAGAACCCTTCGTTTCCAGAGTTTCCCGCGTGGGCGGATACCCATACCAGGTTGATCTTATGGTCGGGAGTGCAGCCGCGAAGGATGTGTGCAGCGGGGTGGCAGATAAAACCTGCCGAGTAATTTGGGATCGTACTTTTGAAGTCGCTTAGGACTGTGCGCGTACTTGGGTCAGTGATGGCCAGCGCGATAGGGGTTTCTCCTGCCACTGTGAGAGAGTGGACTCCTACTCTGGCGGCTGTGACGAGAGTGGATTGTGGCGTGGTTGCACAAGCCACGTATGTGTTTGCATTTTGCCGTGCAGCGTCCACGTACATTGCGTGTTTGTCGGCAAGGTATGTGGCATCTAGGGCTTGGGCTTTCAGCTGACGGCGTGTATCATGGCGGCCGAGTAGCATGATTTTGGGGATTAGCTTTGACTAGGCGGCTATGGACCCCTATCGGAATGGGCGCCGTGGGGTGGCCGTCGCCTGTTGGGTTGATGTTGATACGGTCAAATACGAGCCGCCCGTGTTTAGTGTGGGAGAGGCGGTGGATTTGGGCTGTCTTGTGCGCCTCTATTAGTTCTTTGAGCGTGTAGTTCTTTGATGCTGTGTGCTGGCGTACTGGGGTAGATCTTCGCTGATTCCCAGAACGCCTGTCGAAACTTCAATTACGGATTAATTCATAAGTCAGGGCTGTCATTGCTGACTAAGCATCCACCCAACCAAGCCTCAGTCATCTGGTTTCCCGGTCACCTTGAACTACCAGGAGGAAACGAAGCCACTAACAGGCATGCCCGTGCTCTCCTATACCGGTCGTCTCCCCCTGATGACCATGAAGGGTGCCGCGACCTGATAGGTTTAGCAGTGTATGCTGACAATATCGCGCCATACAGAACCGCCAGAAAGGAGTACCCAACACCACACAAATCCCTCAATAAGTTACAAGAGAACACCCTTAGGAGACTACAAACCAACAGGTACCCAACACCAGCTAAATTACACCAGTGGTACCCTACACTATACTCTCCGCAGTGCCCACACTGTGGAGAGGTAGCTAACCTCTACCATATGGTGTGGGCATGCAAATTTAATCCCTTAATTGACCCCATCCCCATCCCTCGGAGGAGCAGTGGGAGGATATTCTGCTCAGCGATGATCCTGACCGTCAGCACTGGCTGGTGGGGAGGGCCAGCGCAGCAGCAGCAGCCAATGGACTACCGGACTAGGCGGCCCACCCACATGTTCTGAGAATACTGAACAAATAAAGGTGTTTTTAATCAATCAATGGCTGGAAGGATGAGGAAGCTGTGAACCGCATTATTGGGACGATTCAGGCGTTCACTGTCCCGGGGAGCCAGTTATACTTACTTCCTTTCCTTAAAGTCATCGAAGTGTAAAAGGTTTCGCTTTCAACGCCATCGCCAATGAACACATCGCCGACGGCCTATGACTTCAGTACCGCGTTTCTGCCACAATGTTGTAAATGCGAACTCATGCAGCGCACATCTCTCACTACCGCCACATAGCTTGAAGCAAGACTGAGCTGTCCATTGATCTAAAAGGGCCGTTATGCGCCTTCCCTTTCCTTTCCATGCTCCCGCTCCATTTGTTTCGTAGCTGAATGCGCGATTAAGGTGTCCACTGTCCCACGGGGCCACTTATGCGCCTTTCCTTTGGTTTCGAAGGTCATGGTCATTTGAAGGTTAAAACTAGTCGTACGGCGAAGGCTGCTCTAGGTACCGTAGTCAAGCTTTCGCTTACGGCCTATGGATTCAGTTACGCGTTTCTGCCTCAACGTTGCCAATGCCAACGCAAGCAGCGCACATCTGTCACTACCGCAGCGTAGCTTAAAGCACGACTGAGGTCCCCGCTCTTCCAAGAGGGCAGTTATGCGTCTTTCTTTTGCCTTCAAAGCTCAAGGTCATTTCAAAATGAAAACCGCAAGCGCAGCGACGAACGCCTAAGGTCCCGTAATGAAGCCTTCCCTTCAATAAGCAATTCTAAGCTTGGCGCTCTCGTCCCAGTCGTTCAGCGCAGCCACACGGTCGTACACGTCCAGCCAGTCTTCTATATTCTCGTGTGGTTCGCCATGGAAAGCCGGAGGCTGACAAGGCTGGCGAAGCACGAACGGCGTTGACTGTGCACCGGTTCCATCGTAAGCGGCATAGCAGTATAGCAGGTCAGCATCTCCAACAGATGTCACGTAGTGGCGACTGCAGTCCAGCGAGGAGGACAACAGCGAGTATGACATCCAAACTAACCTCTTGATTTGGGCTGATTTGCGCCCGCAAAAAGCTGAATGACTCGGCGGCTGCGTAGAAACAGGCGTGGTCGGCGGTTGTCGAACAGAATGGCCGCCGCTTTCGGCCATCCTCGATTTAAAGCTGATAGTGATTTTGCGAAATAAAGCGTGCAAAGTTAATAGAACATTCTGGAACACGGTAGAATCGGCTCCACCTGGATGCGATCAATCGAGATAAATCTGGTAGCGTCTTGCACCACAAAGAAAGCGATAAAGAGGCGTGCCGGCAGTTGTGAAAAATGATCAAAGACTACAACGATTCAGGGCAATATCTACATTTACCTCAGCATTTATTCTTACCGACCAGCAAAAGTTATATTGCAAGATAAACAGGTTTCACTACCATTATAGGACTTAACGTTCGTAACATACGCAAGCATCACGTTGACCTGGTAACATTACTTACTTTATAAGATCACCCTATTTATTCATCTGTTCATCGCAGACATGGTTAGCACGCAATGATCGAAACTTGTATGGGCTCACAAAATATGTTTCAGGATAATGAAATCGGGACACTGTCGTGATGGTGGATCTTCCGTATTTTTCATCTCATTTCAGACACGTGCGTCGCCACGATATGTCATCTAACAAACTTCAAGGCGTATCCATTTGGCTCGACTTTGATCGTAGTGTACTACCACTGACCAACCGCAAGATAATAGTTACTTGCATTTAACAGTTTATGGTTTATTAAACCAACTCAGGCTATGAGGGATGCCGTAGTGGAGGGTCCGGATACGTGCCTCCACTACGTGCGGAGGGACGTGCCTCTAGCATTTTTCCTCCATCGAACTGCGACCGCCGCGGCGGGGATCGAACCCGCCTCTTTCGGGTCAGCAGCCGAGCACCATAACCACTGAGCCACAGCAGCGGCTTAAACCTTGCGTTTACCGTTCACCGTCATCACCTTATAACAAGTTTTGTTCAAAGTTACAAATAATCATTAATACCTTGGCAATTGAAAACAATAACATATTAGTGTTATATTAGTAAATATAAAATACATAATATTAGTATTTTGAACCCTAGCAGCTCTGAATCGTAGCAACTCATGCTGTTCAGAATATGCATGCCTAATGTATGATGAACTTTGGTATTTTTTTCCCGACTCTTTCTCCTACTCCATCTCGCATAGCTGGCTCAACTTCATTAACTGGTCATATGTTAACCACTACGCTTGCTGATTATATAAATGGCGTAATCGACTACTCAGCTGCCGATCGTATGCCCATTTTGTTGTGTCACAGCTCTAAGAACAAAAAAGTCGACATTTGCAATCAAGCTTCATTTAACTATAAAACATTTATGCAATTAATTGGTGGAATTGATTGGAATTCTTATTTGGAAGAAGGATGCACAAGAAAAGCATCTTATCAGCTCTCGATAAAAATTGCCACCTATATTGATCAATGCACGACGTCTTCCACTCCGGAGTGATGGTTTCGAACAGCAAGAAATCCTTGGCTTAATAACGCGTTACTTCATTCTTTTCAGAAAAATAATTTACGCAATAACATGAAAACATATCTTTTTACTCACCGCTGAGATGCTCGCAAAAGAAAATATTTCAATACACTCTCTGCTGTAGTGGAACTTGAAAACTTCAATTATCACTCTATCGCAATTTGAAAAACACAAATTACACTAGGCGTAATATGCGACTTATTAAGCAGTTTTTTACGATGATAACCGCTAAAAGTGCTCAACGAAAGTAATATGTGAAAATGCAACTAATAATAACCCCACTGGCATTGCCTGTTCTTTCAGCCCGCACTAGCGTTTCTCTGGATGTAAATGATTTAACCGCTTTACCTCCTTTACCACGTTCCTTCCTTGCCAGAAGCGAAATACCTCTGCGAAAGGCGCCGAAAAATGCTAGCGCCTGGCTGGGGAACGACTGATGATCGGATTGTCAACACCGTGTAGGTGCAGCATTTCTCACTTAATATATCTACTTTCTGGTACGTGACCAATACCTTAGTTTATATTGATTGTTTCAGAAGTACGTTCTGGGCCCATCTCCAATAAGAAGAAATCTCTGCCTCTCCCGTAACCGAGAGTAGAGTAAGCATGAAATGTTTACGGGCATAACACATTGGTTGCAGATGGTCCCCGTCACAATCTTGAAATGGGTCTATTGTTCAACACACCACACCACACTCTTCTTGTTGCGTCGAAGCGATCGCCTGCAATAGTGCGGGCTTAGGTAGGCAGCCGAGAACCGTGGCGGTCTTGTCGCTTTCGGGAGCGGCCGCATAATCAAAGCGTTGTCGGCAGGGGCGAGCAGTCTTCTACTGTGACGTATCACTCGCAAAGCGATCGCTTTCCGCAAGACGCTTCCTATCTCTCCTTTCATCAGGCTCCATTGCTCGGCTTAAGCAGCTGTGACGGTGGCGGCATTGAAATGCAGGACGATGCAGAAGCGTACGCGCACACGACGAGGCGCAGGCCTGACAAGAATGCATCTGCGGCGCGCTCGAATACTCCGCGAGCGTGTATACATCTGGCTGCCAAAGGGGGGAAACTTCATGAGCTGAAGGCCCAGCGGCCGGTCTTTTACATGCGTGAGTGTGGGACTGTAGCGCCATCCTTGGGCACGGCGCGGAAGCGCGGCCCTCTGTCTTAGAGAGTCTCGTTAAATCTCGCACGGTGCCCGGATGCTCTGGTTTCAGTGCCCGGATGAGTGGAATTCAGTGCCCGGATGTTGGCTCTCGGTCTCGGCGTGACGTCACCACACTTCCGACAACGGGAGCTAAAACATTTCATGCTTAAAAAAGACAATTTTTCACCACAAGAGAGACGAATAAGGCTGCCGCATTGCTCCGCAGCCAATTTCACTATGCCTAGCAGCGGCGCTCCCACTCGTTGTCGGTACCTTCCCAAGTGAAAGCAATCGTCCATTTGTGGCAACAGTTGTCAAAACTATACTCGATGACTATTTCCATTCGCGAATCTTGTTAATTCACTGTGCACAATCGCGGATATCGCGCACACGCACTCCACAATCTCGCTAGGCCTATTCATCGCGGGAGAGGGCCGGTGTCGACATAAATTACATAATCCAGTGTTGACCGCTCCTGAGATTGGGCATTTAAACGTATAAACATACTCGCTCATTCTGCCTATATACAATACGGGTAGTCCAGAGAAAAGGCAGCTAGCGAAGTTCAGGTCTCGCTCAGGCGCCGATGCTAGTGCGTAAGCCACGTTTTCTGCCAATCACCCCATCGACCGTTGACATCGTGGACACCATTCGTTGCAGGTGACTGTGCTCTGCCTTGACGTCACCACAGTATCTGCCGGTCTTTCCGAAGCTGCCATCCCACTAACTACCCCGCTAGCCACGGGTCTCAATTGTGAGAAAAAGGACTCCGCAGCCTAATTATATATTTTAAACATTTGCTGCACAAAATACTTCGCCATGGGCTATGGGTAATAAAAGGCGCTGCAGGGCTAGTTTAGGATGCATAGTTTCTAGAATAGTAATTCAGCACTATTTATTTCAGATGGCCATACAGACAGACGTGAAAAGACAGGCGCTGACTCCTAAGTTGATTGGAACATGCATTATTATATTTATTACAAAAAATGCAGTGAGCGCATCCGCTCATTGCCGTTACATAAAGTGCGGATACCCCGTGAGCACCACAGAGAAGCTCGCCATCTTCCTGTGAAGAACTGCATTAGTGCACATGTAGCAGGGCATCAGTACATCGCTTCGTTCACTTCGCGACTGCCGTCTCGGCTTGAACGAGGACATGGACGAGCACTGTCCGGTTAACTTTCGCGGTCTCGGTTTTTGGCAGTGAGTCCACAAAGAAGGCGCCACCGTAGAGCTGCTTGTGAACGGCGAGGTTACCTGCGCAGAGAGGAGAAATTTGTTCCTGAAGCTTATAGCATCAACGGTAGCTTCTAATTTCAACTTCAGTCCGAAGTTGGCTGTTTATCATCGCCACCGCTACAGGTCAACGGCAAGATGCTGGAGTCCGTCGGCTTGCGAGAGGAGTCGCTAGTCTTAGTACCCGATTTGGTACTTAGACTGAGTGTCCGATTCGGGCCACTAGTAATGGCGTATGGCGTCACTGTTGCTAAGAGCCTGAGTGTGTTTCTCGGTGGCGGTGGATGAGCTTTCGGCATAGTGTGTTCAGCCTTGCGGGTTGAAATCTACATGCCTTGCGACATGAAGGTACGCACGCAACTAGGGTTGCTTTTAAATGCGGTGAATAACCATTGATTTGATACTTTGTTCGTCAAAATTGGTGTGGTGACACGGACGGATGCATGCATTGAAATGAATCTCGCGTAAAGGTGCCACTCTGGAATCATGCTTCGACACGCGAAGAATTGTTGATTGTTTCGATCAGAGGACTTTTTCACCTCACCGAAAAGCACAGAAACATGAAGCTGTTCTCGGAGATGCTGAATTGCGTTTCAAAGGCCACACGTGCCATCGGTATAGTCCCGAGGAGGATGGTCCGCTAATATAAGCAACGCGCAATGTCGTCTTTCTAAGCCTGCCGTCGAAAAAGGTTCACCGCACCTGTGCGCCGGTCTGTATGTAGAACTGTGTTTCCGGGGAGGTAGGAGTAGGAGTATTGCGGTGAGCTGCGCGGTTTCGAGATATCTTCTTTCACGAAGTGCTTGAAGAACGTAGCGTCGGAGGGGTCCCTGCTCGTCGTGTGCTCTGGGTGCTGGCATCGGTTCACAACGGCGCATGGGATTCTAGCTATCTTTCGCGGTCGATTTGTGGGTTGATATTTCACACTACTGACGTGTGTCTCATATGAATAATTAAAAAGTAAAAAACTACGTTTTTCCAAATTCCGCTATGCTATTGGTGCGGACGTTTTGGTTGAAAAGGATAGATTTGTTCCCAAGTAAATGTATTAAAACAGGTAGGAAGTAACTCATGCGCGTGCTAAACCCTAGTAGTAGTAGAAGACCTTTATTCGGCCATAATTTACAGGCCGGGCATATTGACCGCCTGGGCGACCAGAAGTCGCTGTTCTTCCTCCCCTTCAGCGCCAAGTCAGTCGAGCCAGGTGGTGATGGATAAAGAAGGTGGGGGTAGGAACTGGACTGCTGAGCAACCGGGCAATAGAAAAGGCAATGGGCCATGTCCGCATAGATACAGGTTCAGTTGGGGCAGGAAGGGTCCGATCGATAGCGATAGAGAAACAGGCGAGACGGGGTGACGACAGCATCAATTTGAATGTGCCGAAGAAGGCAAGCCTCCTATATACGCCTTTAAAATGTGCGCTGTGTCGTATAGCTACAATGCAACAGAATTTTTAATGCGTGCTTCTTCTGCAGCACATTTAAAACAAGACCACCATGAAAATTTAAGTTGAGGCCCTTCCAGCCCTTCCAGCCCATCTAGTGCATTTGTTTAAATATATCTCTAAGAACAATGTGTACGTACAACCTTTGCAGAACATAGCATCACTCGAAGCCTTATGTAGCAAGGGACGTCTTCGGATAGCGCTGCTCACCACATATCGGCTAATTGGCTCCTGTGTTTTCATCACAAGCCGGGCACATACAACGTAGCTCATTTTCCTCCCTACTTCCAAGACTGGTCATTTATTTTCTGGTGGCTATAGTCCATCGAGGGTGGCCAACTTAATGCGGGAAGTCTTGGTCTTTCCAATGCATTGGTTAATATCTTCAATTGTAAAAGTAATGCGTTACACATCAAATGCATTTTCAGTAAAAACATTTATTGAGGCTACATTCACTAATAGAAACAGCCACTGAACACATGTGGAGTGAATAGCTACAGTAGCAATGTTCCACTATAAGTACCAGCACCCCGCACTAAAAGCAGAGCAAATGATTCAGGTAAAACGTGCTAAGTGCGAAGGTTATTTGTTGGCTGTCATCTGCAGATGTTATGGTCGTACAGCCAAGTGTGTTCATAAGATTGGCCTACTCATATTACATAATTTGAATAACAAAACTTTCTACAATCTGTAAATACAGCAGGCTCTTCTGCTAACGCAGTTTAAAAATCTAGGCCATGTATGTTTCATGCAGAGCGGACATAAATAAGCACTGAAGTTTAATATGCCGTCGCGGTGGCTCAGTGGTTATGGTGCTCGGCTGCTGACCCGAAAGACGTGGGTTCGATCCCGGCCGCGGCGGTTGAATTTCTTTGGAGGAGAAATTCTAGAGGCCCGTGTACTGTACGATGTCAGTGCACGTTAAAGAACACCAGGTGGTCGAAATTTCCGGAGCCCTCCACTACGGCGTCTCTCATAGCCTTAGTTGCTTCGGGACGTTAAACCCCAATAAACCAACCAAACCAAATAAATTTTCTTGACGTTGACATTCTGGTGGAGTTACAATCGTTTATAGGAAACCAATCGGTGCATAGGAAACCAATCGATGGCCCGAGATTGTACACATTTCCAAAGCTCCCATCCACGTCACCGCAAAACCAGCATCCCTTATTCGCAGGCTGATCGTTTAAGGAGAAGCTACTCTAAGGACCTAGACTTTCATAACAAGTGCGAACACATACGCAACGTGCTCGTAACACAGCGTTATCCAGCTTTCTTTTTTGATGATGCCATAAGCAGAGCTTCAAATCTGAACCGCAATCAAATGCTGCAGGGACACCGAAAAGAAAACCGAAATGATTACACGACAAATGTTATCATTACTTTTAGGTGGGTAAATCTTTAGGTGGGTAAATCTACGCGCTAGCATATCTCATGTTGACTGAGAAAAAGAAAAGAAACCGGGTTCTCTTAAGGTGCGTAAAGCGGCCCCAAAATTAACAACTGGGCTACCACTAAGGTCCCCGATCACCAATTCCACCAACCTTTGCCTGAAGTATGGCCTTGAAACTCTATACCGCTTGTGTACATCGCATTTGGCAAAGTAAGCTAAATCAACTGTATTTTTTTTACCTTAAGCATCTCTACCGCTGCCACCAGCCCGCTTTTCCTTGCCTATTTCTGTCGTGTGCAACAGAGTGTACGAATTATGAAAAAAAAAAGGTGCACCAATTTATAGGTACTTTTTCCATTAAGAGCCGTAATACTTGGGGTTTAACGTGTCGAAGGGACACGAGGCCTCTCAGAAACGTTGTTTACTGCAATACTACAGATTAACATAGACCAGCTGGGTCAACATGCGCTGACATCGCACAGTACACGAACACTTTCCCATTTCGCAGCATCGAAATCAGGCCCCAGTGGCTGGGATGAAACCCGGGTCCCTGGGATTAGCAGCCAAGGGCCACAGCCACTGAGCCATCGTGGGGGGTCCATTTAGTAATAGCTGTCTGAGACAACAGATGCTTCCAAAGTAACGGTTGCATTGCGTGGTTGGGTCATCGCACCTGTGTTTCACATATTTAATTTACATGACACAAAAAAGGCAATCTACTCTCACACGGTGTGATCAGTTAGAGCAGTACTAACAAGTCGATTAAAACCTTACGCAAATATATGAGACGAGGACACGGTACGGTAATAAACGCAGGATTTCACATTAATCTTGCATACAACACTTTATTATTCCCGGAAGCATAGTCTGGGTCCATTTTCGCACTGCCTAGCGCAGACAGCTTTCAGTCAGTAAATCTACCCCCTAGCATGTCTCATTTTGTCTCAAAAAAGTATATGCCAGGTTGCAAAAAGTTGGGCGGAACCGTGTCCTGAAACCGTTCGGAACAGTTCCTCTTTGAATCATTACATTTCGGGTTCAGTTCCAAGATGGCGTAAATTTTATTGGTTGAGTTCCATCCCGGTTCCAGGCAAAAATACGAGTTCAGATCCGGTTTTGGGTACAGGTTCGGCAACGGGTCCACACCGTGCTTTAGGCAGGGATAAAGAGGTCCCCAACTTTCGGCGCATGGCTTTGTTTATTCCTTATTTGTTTATCTTTATATTCCTATAAAGCGCTGATGTCCGTGGAACATGATAGAGGATGATGTTAAAGGGACACTGAGGAGAGCTCTATTAATATTTTTTATAGCAAAATCCGATAGTTCGGCATTTCATGGCTTTGTTGCCACTTGGCCGGCAGCGAAAGATGCATTTATTTCTAAGAAATTTGGATTCGAAGTTGAAATAGTTTTTCCCGCCGCTCTGATTCAAACTTGGGATTCTGCTATGACGACACAGAACTAAGTGACGTGAAACATGACATTCACATGACGTAACGCAGACTCCGTGATTTCTTGCGGCCAGCAGTGCGGCCCAGCAGCAGCCGAAAAGAAAGCTACCGCCGGCCGCACGTTGAAGGCATCTATAGGCTATTGCGGCCGTCGCTTCGTTTATATTTTGAACCGGCGTTTTGCCAGCGTTACAATGGATCCCGTTCTCGAAGTCGTCAACGAAGTTCTCGCAAATAGACGCGTTTAGCATACCGTGTACCTTGTTACCGTTAGCGGAATATAAGGAGCCCCCATACCGCTGAGAGCAAGCGCTGATTGGTCCCGGCGCTGCAGGAGCGCGCGTAGCTATCGGGTACGTGGCGCCATCTGGCGACGTCAAGGAGATTTGCGCATGCATTTGCTGCGCCTCAGTGATTCGTAGCTTCTCGTGTCCTAGTGTTGCTAGAACTATTGGTTCTAGCAACACTGTTTTGTCCTATGACGCCATGAAGCTTGTACTTGCGAGTTTGGCCTGTGGCGGCGATACCTGTATTTTGGTTCTTGCTCTTTTCTATGTTACAGGAGCTTTGTTGTCAGTATGAATGGCGTTTTTGTAATCAGGAGCTGGTATTCTGTCGATGCAAGTCAACTTCAATTTCTCCTCAGTGTCCCTTTAAGCGAGCTTCGCAGGTCAACAAGTAAGAGTGCTGCGCGTGGAAAAGCTGTAGTCACTGGTCTTTACCGTTCGCCAGGATAAATCTGATGGCCTAGTCGCATGGCTACCTCTGTGTTCGCCCCGTGACCGGACCTTGCGTGCACTGTGTGAGCTTGGACAATGACTTCCCATATCACATAAAAAAATACTTTTCATAACGAAGAAAAAAACATTGGAGAACCAGGTTTATATTTACCGAACTAGCTTGGTTTAGGTAAGCACCGCGAGTTGGAGAGTCGTCTTCCCTGATTACGATATGATCAGTTTTCTAAAGGCGTTGCGAAGAAAGTATTCCTTCATTTACTTCAAATTTAAAAACTTCTTCGAGATGGCAAAGGCTTTTGTCGGCGAAAAGGTTCCCAACATAAGCAGTGCCCTCGCTCTATAGCACCAGAATGAACAGGATTAATGAAGGGCGTCCGAGTTGATGCGGTTTAATTCCATTTGTTTGGCATGTTTCGTATCGCCCAAGATATTGTTACATTAGGCGGTGCATGCATAAGGAAGGAAGAAGAAGAAGCTCTTGAGTTTTTGTGAAGAAGACGACGGTCGAGCAGTGTCGGCTGGTGCCTGCAGTAAACGCCTGTGGTTTTAAAGCCCTGTTTTCCGTGTCCGCTCTCTGCAATCCCAAGCGGAACTACCCCGTAACATCTTGGTGGAGGTGCTTTGGATCCCCCTGGCCACAGCTCCTCGCATTTCTGCGCCAGAATCCTGGATTTGCGCAGTGGACGCCATCTCCCCGAACTCACACCACCGACTGCCACAGTAAGCATGGCTTCCCAGGACGCATCTCCCGCTCCGGACACTCCAGCTGCCCACATGGTCTTAACCAAAATCCGCCATCCGCCTATTTTTAATGGCGAAGACAAGACGGATGTTGAAGATTGGCTCGACGAATACGAAAGGTGCGGCAAGAATAACCGTTGGGATGCTAGCATAATGCTCGCAAACATCATCTTTTATCTCGCGGGAACTGCGAAGACCTGGTTTACCAACCACGAACAGGAGATGCCTACTTGGGACATCTGCAAGCAAAAACTTAAGGACTTGTTCGGCAAGCCAATTGGGCGAGCTCTCGCAGCCAAAAACGACCTGGCTACTCGCGCTCAATCGTCAACCGAATCTTACCTTGCCTACATACAGGACGTCCTCGCCCTCTGTCGAAAGGTAAACACCTCCATGACTGAAGCTGACAAAGTGGGCCATATACTTAAGGGTATCGCCGATGACGCATTCAATATACTTATCTGCAAAGACTGCTCTACGGTGGACTCAGTCCTGCAAGTGTGTCGCCGTTTCGAACAGGCGAAGCAGCGCCGCATCGTCCATCGGTTTGCGCGCCTGCCCAACACGGCGACTACATCCTCATGCGACGATCTGCCCACTTTGCAGCAGCCTTCAAGTCAGAATAACCTCACTACCATCGTCCGCAGGGAAATCGAGGCCTTGACTCCTGTTCCACTTACAACACCTCCTGCAGAGGCAACAATAGCCATGATACAGGCTGTTGTCCGCCAAGAATTCGCGAATGTGGGCCTCGTTTGCAATCCTACCACGCCACCCCCTGCACCACAGCCAATACCAGTGGTTGCTGCTGCTACGACAACCCCGTCCTACACACCGCCCTACACACCGCGCTACACCACCCGCAATCCTGCGGAGTGGCGCACGTCTGACAACAGGCCTATTTGCTTCGTCTGTTGTCGGGCTGGCCATACGTCCCGCTATTGTCGCAGCCGCCCGGCTCCCCCCTCTCACCCCTACTACAGCCCTGTCCGCCATGACTATTATGCACCACGGCGCGTTTCTGTCACCCCAGCACAGCATCGTGCCGAAAACATTGAGCAAGTCCGTCGTCCTAGCCGTTCGCCATCGCCACAAGCCCACCGTTCCCGATCACCTACTCCTCGCCGCAGCTTGTCCCCCACGTACCAAGACCCCTACTCGGGAAACTAGGCGACGCAGCGCCCGGACGTGACGCTGCGTTACCGACCCGGACAGCCAACTGTATCTCGACCATCGCACCACGCCGCAACCTGATCAATGTCCTCGTAGATAGAGTCCCTGTGCCCGCTCTCATTGACACTGGAGCCCATATTTCAGTCCTTAGTTCGTCGTTCCGCCAGCGCCTCAAAAAAGTTCTTACGCCCGCTAACACCTCTACAGTTCGTGTTGCTGACGGAAACACTGCTACCATCATCGGAATGTGCACTGCGCGCGTTAGCATCGCCGGCCACCACGTCCCTGTGCTATTCGCCGTCCTTACTACTTGTCCTCAAGACGTCATTTTAGGCCTAGACTTTTTAACAGCCCATTCCGCTCTCATCGACTGTTCCTCCGGACTTCTGCGCCTAGCCCTGGCCCATTGTGTTCACGACCCTAGTGCTGACCATTCCCAGCCTCGCCTCCGCTCCAGTGCATTTACTCGCCTACCTCCCGAGGCGGCAGTATACGTGCCCATGTCACCTTTTCCCTCCCTTCCTGACGGCGACTACGTTGTCAACCCCATCACCGACGTCACTCTACAACACAACATCGCCCTACCTCATAACATTGTACACGTCGAGAACAACCTCACCTACATTCCCGTACTAAACTTCAGCATGTCCTCGCAAGTTCTCCCGGAGGGCATTTACCTTGCCGAGCTGTCACCTTTGTCCACATTTACTATTTCTGCAGTGCTGTCCGACCGTCGCGCCGAGGTACCTGCACAGCCTGCCTCGTCACATAGTCCGGAGGACCGCATCTCAGCCATGGTTGCCTCTGACCTGCGTCCCGAATGTGCCAGTGCCCTTGCCAGCCTTTTGCGGTCGTACAGCGACATTTTTGATTTCGGTCACGGATCCCTGGGCCGAACGTCCGTCGTCACACATCGCATTGATACTGGAGATGCCCGCCCTGTTCACCGACGGCCTTACAGAGTTGCTCTTTCAGAACGCCATATCATTCAGGAAGAAGTGGACAAAATGTTGGCCAGCAACATTATTGAGCCGTCGAGCAGCCCCTGGGCGTCTCCGGTAGTACTTGTCAAAAAGAAAGACAACAGCTGGAGGTTTTGCGTAGATTATCGACACCTCAACAAGATAACAAAGAAAGACGTGTACCCTCTTCCTAGGATCGATGACGCCCTTGACTGCCTGCATGGTGCCAACTACTTCTCCTCCATCGATCTCCGTTCTGGATATTGGCAGATCTCTGTTGACGAACGAGATCGTGAGAAGACGGCTTTTGTCACCCCGGATGGACTCTACCAATTCAAGGTGATGCCTTTCGGCTTATGTAATGCCCCTGCGACCTTCGAGCGCATGATGGACTCCTTACTACGCGGGTTCAAATGGACCACATGTCTGTGCTACCTCGATAACGTCATCGTATTTTCATCAACCTTCGAGGGCCACCTTCATCGTCTTTCGGCTATTCCTGGCGTCTTCCGACGAGCTGGCCTTCAGTTGAACTCCAAGAAGTGTAGCTTTGGTCGCCGGGAACTCAAGATCCTCGGACATTTGGTCAACACCCATGGCATCCAGCCGGACCCCGACAAACTTCGCGCTGTAAGTGGTTTTCCTATACCGAAATCTAGCAGCGACGTGCGTAGCTTCCTCGGACTTTGCTCATACTTCCGGCGATTTGTACCAAACTTCGTGGAAATCGCCCGTCCACTCACGCAGCTTCTGAAAAAAGAGGTCTCCTTTTCCTGGGGCCACGGACACTCGGCCGCCTTCGCCGCTCTTATTGCCCACCTCACCCGTCCGCCTGTGTTGGCTCACTTCAATTCATCAGCACCCACAGAAGTACGCACCGACGCAAGTGGTCATGGCATTGGTGCCGTTCTCGCACAACGTCAGCTCGGCTCCCCTCGCGTCATCGCCTATGCCAGCCGACTCCTCTCTAAGGCCGAACAGAATTATTCCATCACTGAACGTGAGTGCTTAGCCCTCGTCTGGGCCATTACGAAGTTCCGCCCTTACTTGTATGGGCGGCCATTCACAGTAGTCACTGACCACCACGCCTTGTGTTGGCTTTCTACACTCAAAGACCCTACTGGCCGCCTTGGACGTTGGGCCTTGCGCCTTCAGGAGTACAATTTTTCAGTAATTTATAAGTCTGGCCACTTGCATCGAGACGCCGATTGCCTGTCCCGTCATCCAGTCGACCCGCCAAGCCAACCTGAATGTGACAATGACGATTTCGTGCTCTCTATTTCTGACTTTTCCAACATTTACCGTGAGCAACGCCAGGACCCTCAGCTTCGCGAAATTATCAATCGCCTCTGCGCCGATCGCCATGACCCTGCCCTTCGTTTGTTTGTGCTCCGCGACGGCACCTTATACCGGCACAATATGCGCCCTGATGGCCCTGACCTTCTACTAGTCGTCCCTCAGCACCTACGCAAAGCCGTCCTTGAACAGCTTCACGACGTTCCGACAGCGGGTCATCTAGGCGTCTCTCGCACATACGACAGTGTGCGCCGTCGGTTCTTTTGGCCAGGCCTCTACCGCACAGTCCGCCGATACGTGGCTGCTTGTGACCGCTGTCAACGCCGGAAAAAGCCATTAGTTTTACCAGCTGGACTTCTGCAGCCGATCGACATCCCCATAGACCCATTTTCGCGCGTGGGTCTGGACCTTCTAGGGCCTTTTCCGCTCTCCGCATCGGGGAACAAATGGATTGCGGTGGCCACTGATTACACCACGCGCTACGCGGTCACACGCGCAATACCAACCAGTTGTGCAACCGATGTCGCTGCTTTCCTCCTCAACGACGTTATACTCGTCCATGGAGCTCCCCGCCAACTGCTCACCGACCGTGGCCGTTGCTTTCTTGCGCGTATAGTCGACGAGATCCTACGGTTGTGCAACGTTCGTCATTCTTTCACGACTGCCTACCATCCACAGACGAACGGGCTTACCGAACGCCTTAACCGGACATTGACTGATATGCTGTCTATGTACGTGTCTGATGACCACCGCGACTTGGACATCACGCTACCATTTGTGACATTTGCATACAATTCGTCGCGTCACAACACTTCCGGCTACTCCCCCTTCTATCTTCTATACGGCCGTGACCCTCTGCTTCCATTCGACAGCCTGCTCCCTCCAGTCGCCACTGCCAGCTCATATGCCCGTGACGCCATAGCCCGAGCTGACGTTGCCCGCGTTGTTGCTCGCAACCGACTCACAGCCTCCCAGCACTCCCAGAAACGTCGCTATGATTCCTGTCATCGCAACACTGAGTATTCTTGCGGCTCTCTCGTGCTGCTTTGGACCCCAGCTCGCCGCGTTGGCCTCTCGGAAAAACTTTTGCCACGTTATACAGGCCCCTACCGTATTTTACGTCAAGTGACTCCAATGACATACGAAATTGTGCCCTTGCATCTCGCACGCCATACCTTCACACCTCGCACTGAGACGGTCCATGTTGCACGCCTCAAGCCGTACTACACGGACCCTGGTTTGGACGCTAGTACGCACCGGGGCGGTGCTTTTCAGCCGGCGGGGTAGTGTTACATTAGGCGGTGCATGCATAAGGAAGGAAGAAGAAGAAGCTCTTGAGTTTTTGTGAGGAAGACGACGGTCGAGCAGTGTCGGCTGGTGCCTGCAGTAAACGCCTGTGGTTTTAAAGCCCTGTTTTCCGTGTCCGCTCTCTGCAATCCCAAGCGGAACTACCCCGTAACAATATTAGAAATGAAATCTTCACGTAGAATTTTAAGCGCGTTTAGTAGACGACCTGCAGACGAGCTGTAGACGACACTAAAGTGTATTGAGACAATGAAAAGTTTTGTATCATGAACGTTGACATTCAAAATTACGCGTATGCATCAGCCTTTGCAAGAAACCCAGCAGGCGATTGTGCGTGTGGAGTCTGAACTCTACAGCAAGAAGGCGGGCTTTATCCAATTTCAAAAGACATGTAAATCTGAGAGGACAGGTGTGTTTCACCTTGGGGCCATGAAACGCAACTGGAGCGTTCATGTGGGAATACAGAGTGATTTCTCTGAGGATAAAATTTAAATATTCCCAATTAACTATTTGAATGATTGCACATTTTGCCAGCTGTCGATACCAACCCCCTGTAGAACTCTCTGCTGTGCAGAACTCTCATTTCTGTACAGCTGCGCCTTCGCGGACGGAAGCAGTGATACAGTTTTGGGGTTGCTAGGTAAACCAGTGCGGCTTATTTCCAAGAAATCCTGACTGAGGGCAAAGCGCTAAATCTCGACGGACAATGTCGGCTCATATGCTTCAGTACAGGAGCCAGACATCAGGGTTTGATTCTCGAGCGTAGAGGGAAACCCGTGCGGCACCCCCAGATACAAAATGACGCGAAGGGACAGTAGAAGGGTTCTCCTTACAGCAAAGAAATTTAGAGCTTAAGAGGTGACATAAATACTCCACTAGAAGGGTAAGAAACAAACCCCCTTGCATTGTTACTTTTGCAAAAGATGGCAATTGCGCATAATGTTAGTTAGTCGCTTTGTCCCCAAATGTCATTGCAAATTGTGCAAACCCTTTGCTGGCCAAAGAAAGACTGCCTTCTGAACTTCGCCTACTTTGGAGTACTCTTTGTTAAAGTTAAAAGTTTTACTCTTAGTTCTATGTATTGCCACATTCCAGAATACATTCTTCCACAGACCACTTTCCTGATCTGCAAAGCTTTGAACACCTGCAGAGAATCAATTACACCTCACAACGCGTCTTCTGTGCTGGCAGGTTTAATGGTATGTACAATTTTGTGATATTTTTGCTCAAGCTCTTGTGCTATGTGCGGGAAGGTTCTAGGAGCCAAACCATAGAATAGCTACGCTCTAGGCAGACGTTGCAATGCGCTTACTAACTGGGTAAGAATGAGTGTCGTGCATGTGTTTCTTTATACCCAGGAAGAAAATCTGATGAAATTCAAGAAGTAAATTGTGATGCGCTTGGGCAACTCACTGCGCCTCTCACCGAAGGTACTGAGCACCGCGTACTCAGCAAAAGGTTGCCCAAAACGGCAAACTGCTTTTGTTCAACCTTTTTTGCGTGACAGTGTAATATTTATTCCACGCGGAGTATAGCCTCTGTTAACTGTCACACTACCGGAATCGCCTACTAAAAGAAATTGGAAACAACCTGAACAAAACTAGAGAACGTCAAGACAACAGACATTGATTGAACACAGGCGAGAGATCAAACCAGTCTACCGGTGACTTAGAGGCGAGACTTGAACAGGAAGGAGGTCCATAGTTGACTTAAATCAAGCTATTCCCCGAGCCACATGGCATTGGCACACAAGCCAAGAATTACGGTCTTAACTTACTTGTACATTTTCTTAGTCAGCAACGAAATACGGCGTGGGGTAGGTAGCCGGGGTACTGGCAAGCTTCTTCAGGAGACAACTCAGCTAAATAAAGGATGCTGCGTGAAATACTTCTGTCCCATGAAGTAGAGAAAACTAGAAGCGTCAAACAATCAATTGGAGCAAATTAAATCACACACACATAATAAGAAATAATACGGATGGCAAAAAGCAGATGCATGCAACCAGAAGGCTGGACGACAATGTCATTACCAGTTAGGATAAGATAGTTGAATTAGCAGAGCAATTTCAATTGCATCTCTCGAAGAGACCACAGAGACATGCTGTAACAAAGAGAAAGCAGGGAAGATGACATCGATACTACATAGGTCCGGAAAGAGAAAGTGACGATATTTTTATAACGAAACAGCAGGGAAAAGAGGCAGTGAAAGATGAAAAAACTATGGATGCCTTTAAGGAAGGCCAGAGAAATTGCGCAGGAAAAACACTGCAAGGAAGAATGCTAGTTCTTCAGGAGTTTGTATTTACCGCCATCAAGAAAAACTACAAGCATCAATATAATCTACAAAAAAGTTAACCCTGGAGATTTCCAGAAGTATTGAGCAATGAACTTAACGCCTGCAGATTCCAGTGTATTCACTAATATAACGTCATTAGAATTAGACAAATCTTTTACATATTTAGTGTATGATTTTACATATTTAGTGTATGAGGTCAACACAGCACAAAAGAAAGCGCCTCTTGCCAGCGCCCCTCAACCGTGAACAGCCTCATGAGCGAAATGGCTCTCTATGCTTTCAAACACAACTGCCCGAATCCTAAGCCCGTCTCCCACATCTCTAGGTGCTCGCTGTATAGGCAGGGGTCTTCCTAACGAAGCTTGCTTTGCTCCCCCTCTCACTTGAGATCCGCAATCGTCTGATCGCACATGTGCTTGCAGAAAATAAGGCCTCCCATAGTCACGAGACAGATTTTGATAAACGAAAAGAAAAGCACAACTCCCGACGTTGGCTCTAATTGACGTGAAGATCAGCGTTACGCATAATGCCTGGCTACTTTGATGTGTATCAGCTTTATGCAGTATGCACTTGTATTTACAATGATAGACACAGTTCAGTGTTTAGAGGAGATCTATATAGGTAAGATAAATATGAAAAGATTTAGCAGACAAAGCACTTCTCAGGTGCTGCACATTTTTCACAGCCACCTAGAACACGTTTTTGAGACGCGAGTAGACTGCGAACAGTGATAATGCGATCATAACTTCACAGGCAGGCTCGGTAGTTATAGAAAGCGGCGCTGCAGAAAATGCCGTAATTATTACAATTACCAATGTATAGGCCGCCAGAGCACAAAAGCTATATTTACGAAGTTCAAAATGCTAATAAAAGCAAATTATATGGTTCATTATGATTAGCCGCCGAGCAGCATGTACTGCACGGTATGCAAAAAATAATATCCACGTGAGAACGTGTCATCGACTGCTGGCGAATGACGGGCCTATGCGCTGCACTAACTACGATTCATGCAGTAACTGCACTAAGATGCACTAACTACGATTCGCGCGAAACAGGAGCGTCGACTCAGGCGCCTGACTCCTTTGCGTATCGTGACGGCAAATCATATCATCGATAAACTCGCATTATAGTTCGATCTTCTCCGGCGAGAAACTCCAAAATTTGTTGAAAGCAATCATGATAGAACACGGGCTACCTATTTACACAGACAACAAACTAGACGCAAAATAGGCCACATAGAAAGCTAAGTGCATCAGGGGATTCAAAGGGTTTTTTTTTTTCTCAATCGGCACTTTCGGTTCGAAGCGCATGGAAACTTTATAGAGAGTAAACAGCCAACTGTCATGGTGTTGCTCGGCCAAGCTGCTTTTCTTACAATGAAATTATTATTAACCACAACCAGAGGTCACATTTCTCGTTTTTCCGTGAGTGATAACTGAATCTTTTTGCCTTTCAGCTCCATTACTGCACAGAAAGTCGCGTCGAAAACATGGTATGCCCTCCCTCTCTTTGCTGAATAATGCCCTCTGCTTGCTGAACATGCGATTAAAATATTGGAGTATTGGAGAGGACCTCACGGTCTGCCTTCAGGCTAAGACGCGATAGCTTAATGAGTTATTGTCCGTATATGAAGAATTGGTCTTTCTCTGATTAACGAAATAAAGATTCAACTGCGTGAAAGGGTTAGGACACAAGGGAGACACATTCACGACACTTAGAAGCGCAAAAGTTGTCAGTCTGCGCTTCTAAGTGTCGTGAATGTGTCTCCCTAGTGTCCTAACCCTTTCGCGCAGTTAAATCTTTATTTTAGAAATGAACCAACTAGCCCGGCAAATCTTTCTGCTCTGATTAACATTCATAGTTCCCTGGGAGTCCCCCTAGCACTCCTGTTGCAGTGGTGCGGCAGTTAGCGATGAGCCACTGCTCTTCGATCGCCTTCGCTGGAACCGGTGGGATTTGTTCGACCCAGTTTGCTTTTGCCGGGCAACCTCGACCGACCAATGATTAACTTTCACTGGCACGATGCACAGTTTTGTTACAATCCTTCGGGTAGGTTTTAAGTACGCCACAAGGTCACGCGGCCTAGTTCGCCCCATTGTCTCTTAGGTTACTTCTCTGGGGATCTTTTTGTGCATTTTTCGTGCGTGGTCAATGAAAGCTTAACACACGTCACCGTAAAGTGGCACTATGTGAAATAGCACAAAATGAAACCGCCCTTTTTCTGTGGCTGCTAACATTTGGAGACAAAGTACCAGTCCGCAGGCTCAGCAATTTCATACATTGAAGACTGTAATTAATCGAGCCTGTTTCCAGTATCATTGTCAAATTTTTTTTCTCATCTGTTATAATAAAAAATCCCTAAAAACAGCCGTATAGTTCTTGTTTCCTCTAGCTGAATGTTGTCATAAAATTTGGACAACTGCCGCACAGGAACATTACTGTAGCACATATTTACACAAATCCCGCCGTCGACCAACAGATATGGTCTCCGACGTTCAGGAATTATTTCTAAAACATCTAAAAGCCTTCAGTTTGGCGCCTTAATATTATGGAGAGCGCCTAGGATGCGACCGCGGCCATTCCTATACGAAAACTTGCCGAAGAAGGGAGGGCAGTGCAGCGGCGGTGGCAGCGTCCGCCCGAGGATAAGTTCCCGAGTGATCTATTAACGTGTGCCCACCGCTTCGTCTTCCTTGCGCCGTGTGCTGAAACGGTGGCCCTACAGAAGCCCCAACCCAGCGCAAGCGACGAGATGGCACGTAAAGTACAGAACACGTAAAAAGAGAGACAGGAACAAAAATAAAAGTATACATATTTATTCACTTATTTATTTTTACATTTCACCCCAAGGGGAAAGCATTACAGAAGGGAGCGGGTAATGCATAATAACGCTGTGAATATAAACTGAGGCATGAAACAATAAATTAAGAAAATATAACAGAATAAGTGATCAGCACAATAAATATTCATTACAAGCACGAACAGCATACCGAAACAATACAGCGTGAGAAATTGTGGCAATTGAAAAAGGAAGGTCGTTCCAGTCATATGACGTGCCAGAAATAAAATAATCTAGAATGGTTTTAGTTTTCGATTTAAAAAAGCCTACTTTATGTATGTGATCTGTGCGTCGTGAAATATATGAAGGGGGAAGAAGTAACTCGAAGCAAATGAATCCATGGTGAAATATTTTGTCAAAAATACACAGGCGTGAAGTTTTTCGTCACGATGCAAGTGACGTTAGGCCCAAGGTTGTCTTAATAGCGGGTACGCTTGATATGCGCTGAAAGTCAGAGAGGATGAAGCGCGCTGGTTTGTTTTCTACCATTTCGAGTAGGTCGATCAAACTCATAACACCAGGGTCCCATATTGATGAAGCATATTCTAGTTGTCAGCGTACGAGTTTGGTATAGAGTAGAAGTTTGATGTCAGGTGAGGCTACATGAAAGTCACGCCTCAGATATCCAAGCATTATTTTAGCTTTATTAGTAATGTGTTCAATGTGCGCGTGCCAGCTAAGGTTACACCTAATATGAATAGCGAGGTACTTATATTTTGTAACTGGGACAAGGAACACACCATTAAGATTATATACGGACAAATCACTATTAACAGCAGAAATGCGCATAATCATGCACTTTTCAGCATTCACAGTCATATTCGAGGTTTTGCACCTTGATGAGGTAGTGCGTGATTCTTCAGCTCATTCGAAGAAACGTTTCTTACGGTTAGCCAAGCAGTTTTACCTTAATGCTGATTTCACTGCTCCTGATATCGCTCTGCAGCTGGCACAATTCTGCGGTCAAGAACGCTAAAACAAATTACCTGAATAGTACTTTACCGGGTATGTATCCAAATATGCCGACAAGAATTCGGAGCGTCATTAACCCCTTTCAAACGTATAGAGTAATATTAACGAATCGGCGAGATATTCGTGAAGCACTCTTGAGGTCGTTTGACATTGTGCTCGATCGAGGTTGGCCGGAAGATAGACCAGCGTCCGGATTTGAATGCGTGTGATGTGCGTTGCCCTAGCCAGTGCGGTGGATAGTAACACCTTGGGCAGCAGTGGTAGAAGTGGATACGACGGCGCAGGCGCTGTAGACTGCAAAACGTCAAGGCAAGTGAAGCCGGAGCCAGCAACGGGTGTGTGCAAGCTGATTTGAAGCCCGTGGCCTCTTTACACTGGCAGTGGTGGCTGCAGGCGCAAAATGCAAGTCCGACACTTTAACCCGCGTCGGTGACTCATTGGTTATGGAGCTCGACTGTCGGCCTGAAAGACGCGGGTCCGATCCCGTCCGTGGCGGTGAAATTTCTATGGAGGCCAAATTCTACAAGCCCGTGTACTGTGTGATGTCAGTGCACGTTAAAGGGAGACTGAAGCACTTTTTTTGAAAATCGGGCTGGCAGCGGCATCCTATAGTTTTTCATGCTGTATACTGGAATATCGCATCCAAATAAGGCAAAAACAAGCGCGAATTGCCTTTTTTAGCCGAAATATGCGGCCTGTGCCGCGGGGCACGCCGCGCGGCGCGCCGCCGCCCGTGATTGGTCAAGAGAGATCGTGACGTCACTTTGAGGACTGGAGAAGCTGCCGATACGGATCCGGCGCTGCGTTGAGTGCAGATCGCAGCTTTCCGTGTCGTTGTAAAAGCGAATACGGCGATTATTTTTTTTTACTGACCTCCGAAGAAAAGGATACTACAGTTTGCTCATTCCACGTATCGCCTGAAACCAAAAAAGACACAAGCAAAAAATTCTACGCCTAGCACAAGCATACGCCAGCGTCAAAGACGCGATGCAGACCATGCGTAAAAGGTGCCAGCACAACCTCGGCTCGTATTCTCGTAAAGGAAGGGGTGCGAACAATACTCAAGTCAATTACCACCACCGGACGCCTCCTGGCTCACCCGGAAGAGCGTCATCCTAAAGAAAATGCCCAACGCCCTGTGTACAAAAAATCCTGTTCTCAGTACCCGGCGTTGCACGTTGGGGCAAGAAAGTATTTCAAGGAAACGATGAAGGAGCACAAAGTTGGTGTCAAAATTAGCGAAGCGCAATGGCCAAGCACTGCGAGGCATGTGACCACAAGATAGTGACGCAATCATTGTGCGCTGGAAACCAAGCCAAATACGCGCACAAGGCTGCTGCTTCACCCGCGTTCAGCAGGTGCCAGAAAATATTAATCGCTGCCTCGGTAACGTTCACCCTTCCTAGATTTGCAGTTCAGGTTCAGTGAAGTAGTTTGTGTCTAAAAGCCAAGCTAGCTGCAACTCGCCCGCTGCCACAACTTGATGAAGAAACCGAGTAAGGTTGCGGTGTTTTTTTGCAAAAACTCGGTTGGCATTCATTTCTCTCATAAATTTGCATCCGAAATCAACGCCGAACGCTTTCATTTTAATTGCTTAGCTACGATTAAACGAGATGCCGCATATGAAGAGCTTCAATGCTTGATTGCTTTGCTTTATTGTGCTTTGCTCTGCTTGCTTGCTTGGACACGTCGAACCGAGTATAAAATCACTAACCGAGCCTTGCTGAGCACGTCTCAGGTGGTCTGGCCGCCCCTAAGCTGAGGAGAGCGACACATGCTTGAGCCTCTATAAGGTTTCTTCAGGGGCTAAGTGAGCATGTTTCTACTTTTAAAAGAGGCGCTTCTTCGGAATGGTGACACGCCTCTCATGCGCGAGAAAATCGAAGGAACTGTGTCATGGTTCAGCCGCGCCTTTTCTTCAGAAATCACCAGAGGTCACATTAGGGACAAGCTCTGCATGTAGCCGCTCTTACGAAAGTGCTTCTAGCAGAGTAGGTTTGCTTTGGTCAGCTTGAATTCTTCGTCACAGCAGCGAGCGCTTGCGCTGCGAGCTTTTGATCTTGCTAAAAACAGTGCAAGACGACACAGCCTCGGCCGTATTTGTTCATGGACACGAACGCAGAGTAGTACCTCGTGTTGAATCTGATTCTCAAGGTCGGCTGACACGCTTTGTACGTCACAACGCACGCAGCACGAGAAACAACGCGCGCTGAAAGCTCGCTCGGGTGCGCCGAAGTATCCCCGGCTCCTCAACGTGACGTCACGTTGGCCGACATGGACGAGGTTGCCCTCTCCGCTGTTCTCCTCTCCTGCGCTCGCGCGGGGCGCCGGAGATTTGAACACCGCGTATTTAATTGGTGATTGTGCCACTGTTTTAGGCAAAATCGAAAAAATAATTTCACAGACGTGATCAGCAATGACACTACTTCAAAACCCTAAAAAATTAGCTGATTCGAAAACCGCCTCAGTATCCCTTTAAAGAACCCCAGGTGGTCAAAATTTCCGGAGCCCTTCAGTACGGCGTTCCTCATAGCCTGAGTTGCTTTGGGACGTTAAACCCTCATAAACCAAACCAACCCAATGGGCGGGACGCTGTGGTGCTGAGACCACAAGCTCGGTTGCACGGGACACGCTGTTTTTATGGAGGTCTTACGGATAGCACCTCCATCGGCGGCTCTCTGATTTTTCACGGGGGCAGAGCCACTGGCTGAGTCGTCTCATGTCCAATCAGCTGTTGGCGCAGCAATGTGAGTTTGCAATCCAGGCGACTGGCAAGTGGGCGTCGTGTTGTGCGGGGCTTCACCGGAGAGAGATGGCCATGATGGTGGGAAGCAGTGGTGCTCGACAAAAAGTCTGTAGCGGAAAACCTGTACTTCGGTGAGCGGCCGGCCAGACGCAGAACCAAAGGCGCGCCGGGATTGTTGTGGCTGCAAGAGGTGTGGCAGAGCTTATTCCAAGCAAGCCTGGTCTGTCGTGACATGGGGAAGCCAGCTGGAGATGCTGGCGAAAAGTGCCAGGGAGACGGGTGCTGGCTGCTCAGATGGCCTGCGTGTCGATGAAGACCATGAAGTAGAGAACAGGGCTGGTGCGGAGTCGGACTCTGGCAGCAGCAAAAGCGGGACTCACGAGTCGTAGAGCGGTAGCGGGAACTAAGAGTCAAATAATTGTGCCTGAATGGCCGCGCTCAGCTGGTCGTAAGACCGGGACCCGAAGGCAGAACAGGCGATGCGTAGAAACAGGGCGGGCGTGAGGATGTGGCAGAGTACTGCGTGTTCTAAAGACTGCATGGTCATATCGTTCAGGTAAAGCGTAGCCTCCAGCTGAGCCAACTATCCACCTACACCTTGGGACGTGAACGCCGGAAGCGGCGGGTCGAAGTCCGGATCCGGCGTGCTTGCCATCCTGGAACACCGCTCACAGATAAGGTGCAGCTACCGGGGTCACGATAATGTGGAGGTCGCCTATGGGGCGACCGCGGCCGTAGAAGACTTCCCCAATAAAGGTGAGCGGCGGAGCAACGGTGACAGCTTCCGTGCGAACCCAAGATCCTGAGCATTGTAGTTGTCGTTGCCATTTGGAGTATTGTAACTAGCGTGCTGTTGATGTTGCAGCCTTTGACAGAATGACACATACCCACACTGGGGGATCGGCCAAGAATCGGGAGGTAAAGGATGGTATTCACCTGTACATAGTAAAGGCAAAAGAAAAGCACACGGGAGAGGAACACCGGGGGAGTCTATCACAAGGAGGGCAGGGCGAGGATGGAAAAAAATAATAAAAATAATAATACTAATAATAATAATATTCATTATATATATATATATATGTATAAAAATATAAAAGGGGGTGCATTAACAATGTAAAATCACTCCTGAAGATCGGTCTTCCGATCGAAACGTCGAGTTGAATAAATATGTTTCCTTTTACGAAGCGTATACTTCGCTATATATATATATATATATATATATATATATATATATATATGAGTTTTTATCGCAAAGAGAGTGAGAGAGAGAAAAGAGAGAAATTAATTGGAAAAATAATGAAGCATAAAAAAGAAAATACTGAAAGCAGAAAGCAGGATTGCAAGGCAGTCGATGAGATTCCAGCAAGAAATTTTGAACAGCGTCACAAACAGATCTGTGGCTGAACCCAAGCGTGGTGGCACCAAATGATAGCAACTGTGGGCTGCTCAAACTAAGGCCAAGTTGCTGTAAGGGCAACTCGCATCGCATCCTTAAGCACACGCCCTACAACATTTTTAAAAATTAGCGGGTGGTTTAGCACCCCCTGCGGTGGCTGAGTGGTTAAGGTGCTCCACTAATGAGCCAGAGTTCCCGGGTTCGAACCACGCTACGCGGCCGCGTTTCGATGGAGGCGAAACGCAAAGCCGCCCGTGTGCTGTGCGATACCAGTGCACGTTAATGATCCCCAGGTGGTCGAAATTATTCCGAAGCCCTCCGCAACGCCACTTGCTTCTCGCTCTCTCCCTCTATCTTTCTCTCATTTTCCTCCCTTCTCTTACGGGGCGGCTCGGAATCCACCCTGATGTGGGACAATTACTGTACCATTTCTTTTGCTTAAAAACCAATTTTCAACTTTTTGGTGGTTTACCATAAATAACCTCTAAACATTATGCGAAAGCTCTGTTTATTGAAGGTGGACCCACTGCCGCGTACCTGTAAAAGCGGTTTAGGTGTCTGCTGACCCAGGGAGCCAGTTCTGCACATCTTCAACTTTTTCATCGTAAGGACCAATTTACCCAATTTACGACGCGGCCTGCCTATGCTCCAGTTCCGCGTTTCAGCAGCAACGTTGTCACTGCCAACCCGTATTGCTCTGGTGACGTGTTTGTGTCGCAACGTTGACCACGTCAACGCATGCAGCGCACGTCTCTCTGTCACTATCGCCGCATTGCTCAAAGCGCAAATATTAAATTGGTATTATTAAATCTCATGAAGAACTGGAGGTGCAATGCACAGCGCGAGAGTGTGCTGCCGTTTAACAAGAGGCGGGATTAGCGGTGGTGATTCCTTAGTGCTCTCGTGCAGTGGCCAGCGAAGCTGATTTGTTCCTGCCGCCACGAATTTGAATACGTAGTCGCGGAAGTATTTATTACATTAATTCACTTACTTAAGAATTACAAAATTACACGCCAAGGTCGAGCTTTCTACAACACGATAAACCGGTTTCACCTGTTGATGTAGCGTTTTCCCACTAAAATTACAGCAATATCTTCTTTTGACCCCTCTTGGACCTATTAGCTGTAATGTTGTAAAATAACGCCTCTGTGGTGGCTAGTCTTTGTGGTGCTCGGCGCTAACCAGAAAGACGAGTGTACGATCCCGGTGACAGCTGTCTAGAAACCGGAGTAGTCTGCGATGTCAGTTCACGTAAAGAAAGCCAGGTGGCCGTAATTACTCTGTGCCCTCTACAGCAACGTCCCTTTTAGCCTGAATTGGAGACGTTAAGCCCCATAAAGCGAACTAGTCCAAAACAAGGAAAGTGCACGGCTTACAGAATGTCATATGCATGGATTCAATCTCTGCTTTTTGCTGAGCGAAAAATACAAAGAAAGGTGCTCACGCTCGCCGAGGCGAATTAAAAGCAGATAAGACTAAACTACGACCCATGTCTCTGAGCTTCACAAGCTAAAGCCAATGGCGGTGGGAGCGGTGAGAGACGTTTTCCTAAAGTTACAACCTCTATCAAAAATTGCAGAATGGTTAAGTTCTGAAGTGTATCTACCTTATTCCATTCAAAGGTATTCAACCTTTGCAACTATTTCTCCTTTTAGTTTGTGCACAATAACAGTGCATTTATATAAAAAAGACCACCTAAAAACCTTTATGAACATTTTAACTGCCTTGCGTCGCCTTCTCGTGCGCACAAACTGGTCTAATTTCTGGCACCTTTGCTAGTAAATTCTCGAAAATGTGTCTACATCCTGCTTCATTCTTCCTTTTCATACAGAGTGGGCCTTTATATACACAACTAGGACTGCCCAAAGAATTTGCTGCCGCAGCTTCAAACTTCTCGGTTTGATTTGTCCATCACCTCTTGTTAAATATAACACTGGATAAACAAACATTTTAAAGTGAAACGTTGAACCAAACGGCAACCTGGAGATCAAGTGTGGGTTTGGAGCCCCATCCGTCACCGCGGTCGCTCGGAGAAGCTTTTGCGCCGTTATTTCGGTCCCTACGAGGTACTCCGCAAACTCAGCGACGTTACGTATGAAGTGCTCCCGCAAGGGAGTGTTCGTTCTTCAAGACGCCCGCCGACATCCGAAATTGTGCACGTCGCAAGACTCAAGCCATACCATGCCCGCTAGAACAACTCTCACCACGTTCCGCGCCCGGGACTCGGTTCACGCACACACGTGGCTCCCCCTCAATCCCAGCCATCGAGTCGATGCCTTTCCAGAGGGGAGGGGCAATGCCACACTCTACCAGCGCCCCCGTGCGGTTTGTCTTCGACCTTTGTCGCGCGCCGGACTTCGTCCTCTTCTGCTCGGTGCTAGGGTCGGCCGGCTGTGCTCCGCCCAGTGTGCTCGCCAGGGACAGAACGTTCTACCGGCGCCCGTGACAATATATTCAAGCCTGATGCGAGCAGAATAGTTTTGATGTGCAATGAAGAAGTCGTGAGTCGCGGTTTGAAGTTAAGAAGAAACTGAATCCCTCTTAAAAGTTTTTCTGCTGTAGTGAAAGGTATATAATGACAGACAGGTATTGAGATGTGAGATAATAATCGCTAAGTGGTCTGGGAACACGAATGGAGCCTGTACTTACCTGGTTACATGGTGCGTTTTTCACAACAGTGCTCAGCTTCACACTAGGAGCATCAAATATATGTTGATGTTTTGTAGTACAAGATGATCCCTTCAATATGGAACACATATTTGGTCTAAATGCGAATTGGTGTAGAAATTTTAAAAACGACCCCAGGACAGCACATGAACTCCCTTGCACTGAAATACTCCAGTTTTAAAACATTATAATTTTGCTTTGCCATTTAAATCTCTACATGTTCAGTACGCTCCTTATGCATGACCGGCATAAATTATCAGCGGCGCAGCAGTAGTACCGCAGCCCTACCTATGGCAGTGCGTGCGGCAAATGGTATAGTCACTCGACGGATCATTCCAACGTTTGACCATCAAAAAACGCTGACCTAAATTTTTCAGAATAGTCAGCAAACATGTGACTTGCTTCCATGCGTACAGCAAGAGCAGCAACTTAGGAGACGGCTGAAAGTTGTATGCGCTCTGGCTACTGTTATAGGACGCAATAGCGTGCTAAATGCATTCATTTATTCCTTATTTGCAATACACAGAAATGCTCCCATGTCCTAAAAAACAAAGAATATTGTACAGAGAACCGAACATACCCTCAGTCAATACTTAGCGCTCGTTCATTGTAAAAACGAAGTAATAAATATTCATAACAGCCTATTCAATGCTCACTGGATTGTTTTAACCGGAGCCGTATTATTTTTCTGTTTCAGTGATGCGTTATCTGTTTCAGTGATGCGTTTTCTGTTTCAGTGGTGCTATCATAGATTTTATGGCATTTACCCGCAAAGCAGTTTTATCGTATGGATAAAAACGAAGGGCAGAATTCTTTTGCTGGCCCTGCCACCTTGTTCTGTATTCAAGTTCTTGAATTGCGCCTGAATGAAATTAAAGACACTCTTTTGTATTAATGAAAATAAAACTCCCCTGGTTGCTGATTTGTTTCTTTGCTCTTAAAAGAAGCCTTTTGGATGTCTCTCTCCTGGAGTTCGTTTCATTCGAGACAATTTTTAGGCGGAAAAGAATACTCGACTCAATTAGCTGTAATAGTAACATGGTTGACCTATTCACATGAATTATGTTCGCGCACCTGACCACCTGCAATGAAATGTGGTAATTACCATGTGAAGACCTGTGAAACTATTCTAAAAATGGTTACCGTCTTATGTCTTACCAGAGTAGCCCACTTCACAGCACTACTCACATTGCGCCACCAGTCGGGTGGTGATAGATATGCGTCTGAGAATGTAGCGATTAAAAGCGGTCCATACCAGGCTGCGGCTATGTTCGAACATTCCGCGGGAGCCTTCACTAGGTACCAATTGACAACTTTGGGAATTCTGCAAGCCAACTTAAGCGGAAAACTTTTTCCAACAGAAGCGTTTCACAGCCTCATTCATGATCGCAGGCCTCCCTTTAGAGGATTCTCCTACATTGTATTTTTGTTTATAAAAGAGAGCGTTTGCTCTCGACAGGTAATATTTTTATTAAAAAAAGATGTATAATTGTGTTTCTTAGTTGTAAACATTAAAAATATATGTGAACTCAGAAACGCATTTATTCCAAATTTGCTTCTGCACTTAAATTTTAAATTTACTTAAAAAAATTGTATGAAAATTTATAGGTTTTTCTAATTCAATTCAAATTGAAAATGCTGGAACTTTTTTACTTTAAATATCTAGCTTGTCAGTGTTAAATTTGAATCGGATTTTATTTTCCAACATAATTTTGGTTTCAAAATTAGAAATCTTCAGCTAAAACTTTGTATGATATTTTACTTCAGATAAATCTATATTTGAATTTAGGTTCCCATTTTTGATCGGATGAATCATTATCTTCAAACAAATTTCAATTTCCTGGAACAAATAACCGAGACGGTACTGACTGCTACGGATTTGGCGTCGACGATGGTTTAGGGAGGATCCCAGTAAAGAATGCCGCTGGAAAAAATATCGTATGTTTGGGAAATTGTTAAGAGCGCAGTGTGAGGGGAGCTATGAAAAGAAAATTATTGGCGTAACGTTATAAGACCGGAAGCGGGCGGAGTGGGTGAGGGAAAAAACGCGGGTTAAAGGCGTACTAGTCGAAATCATGAACAAAAAAATGGCTTCGGTAAGGCATACAATGCAAAAGCAAAATAACAGCTGGGCCTTAAGGGTAACAGCGGATTCCAAGAGAACGCAAGCGTAGCGGGGGGCGGCGGAAAGTTAGCTGGGCCGACGAGACTAAGAAGTTTCCTGGGATACGGTGGTCGCAGCAGGCAAAATACAGAGTTAGTTGGGGAGACATGGGAGTGGCCTTCGTTTGCTCTCGACAGGTAATGTTTTTATTAAAAAGAGATGTATAATTGTGTTTCTTAGTTGTAAACATTAAAAATATATGTGAACTCAGAAACGCATTTATTCCAAATTTGCTTCTGCACTTAAATTTTAAATTTACTTAAAAATTGTATGAAAGTATGAAAATGCTGGAACTTTTTTAGTTTAAATATCTAGCTTGTCAGTGTTAAATTTGAATCGGATTTTATTTTCCAACATAATTTTGGTTTCAAAATTAGAATTCTTCAGCTAAAACTTTGTATGATATTTTACTTCAGATAAATCTATATTTGAATTTAGGTTCCCATCTTTGGTGGGATGAATCATTATAATAATTAATAATAATTAATAATAATAATAATTAATAATTATTATTATTATTAATGATTATATAATGATTTGAGAAAACTGGAAATAGTTCGCATTTTCGTGTATCTACGAAAGCACTCCCCCGGTCTAGGAAGCGCATGACAAATTAGTAGAATTCCCTCCATGTCGCGTTTATAGAATTTAGCGCGTACACCCGTCTGTTCAAAAAATTATTATGGGGTGAGTTCTTTGTAATAGCCAGATCACAACCTAAACGAATAACGAAGCTGCTAGTCCCTGACAAGAAGCTCAGTGTTTGGAACCATTGGCGCCATATAAATTAGCTATAAAACTATCAAAAACAAAATCGATGTATTTTCAAATCTAGAACATAAGATGAGGCCTAGCTTGATATTAGGTCCAGAATCATGGTTAGAAACCGGTATAACCTAGAGACGAGTTTTTTTCATGCGCAAAAATGCCATCACTAACACCGCGATGGGTGTTGCGTAGGCGTTTTTCTTTTAGTTAGTAAAGGTATCATGTCACGTACCATAAATATTTAAGTCGGTGAAATGAAGGCAGTTGGGGCCAAAATCACAGCACAAGATGGAAACATGATGTCAATGTGCCCTTTCTATCGGGCTTCTGGTTGGCTAACTGAGGTCTTCAGGAACTTTAAACGACCAATGGGAACAATAAACAATGTCTGTTTGGTCATTGGTATGGATTTCAATATCCCCGAAATAAATTCCACGTGCATATGTTGACTTGATAATTTCGCAAATATTTCAGAACTAACGACTTATGTACGGGGGCTTAGATTACCATTAGCAAAATATTTGTGAAAAAGTTTAACTTCATCGTTTACAAAATAATATATTGCATGTTTACAGAGCCCTGCATGCCTGAATCCAACACTCAATTTCATTCAGAAAACTTTATTGAGCGTGAATTTCAAGACATTACTAATTCAATTAACAAATTGTTAAGCACATAAGTGACCACTCAGCTGCTTTGTAGAAGGGTTACGAATACAAATATATACACAAATATTTCTACAAGGCTGGTTACCGCACACTTATACACGCACCTTGGTAGACAATTATCAGTACAACACTGCTTTCCAAAACAGATCTAAATAACACAGCATATTTCACACTAAGAATTGATTTAGTTTTCACATTGGATGAGAGAACTCCCCAAGAGCAAATGCATACCTTCACTGTAGTCTCAAGAAAGCATATACCATGGAAGTTGTTCTCTCGACGCGCGTTTCAACGCTGCCGCCTCGCAGCACTTCGTGCTGCCGATCAAACATTTTAAGGAACAGCGTCACCATGTTTTTAGAACGACCTACTCTCTAGGAATGCTACGTTGGGTACATTGTTAGCCTTGCTGATCTCCCATCAATATAAAAAAAAACTTCCCCATACAAACATAAATCGGCATGTAATTTCGTGAATGAGCAAAGCAACAGTGCGATACTGCCGTGAGAACTCATGCATTTTTCAACCGCAGCGCAAGCAACAGGTAGGTAATCCGCGCGTTTCTACCAGTGGTAATTGCTGGCAATCGCTGCAATTTTTGTGGATGCCGACACGGCTGAATACCCAATTAAATACCAAAAATAAAGTAAAAAATAGGATATAAGCTTTTTCACAACGAAACCGAAACAGAAACTGGTTATCACCGCCAGGTGACTGCCGGTAGCTGTTTTTCTGTATAACCCTCATGGCGGATCGGGTGCTGCGACGCGCTTTGTTACAATTCGTTACTTGGTTGTGAGCCGTCGTATAATGTGTTGTGGTTTGCGTGTGTTTCTTCTTGCACAAGGGTGCACAATCGCGCAGTGCTGTCGACATAGCCTATTCGAGGCAAAGGGTCATTTTTCTGGTCTTTCCAACTTTTCAGTATGCGCGCTTCTTATAGAGGTATTCACTGAGGCCGCGCAACCAGACGGCGCGAGCGTCGCCGCGGCAAACACGCCATGTTTGAGGTCGTTTCACGCCACTTCGCGCAGTGAACACGGTACGCCGTGAGGTATCCGGCCTGAACTGTTAGTGATCAGTAACAGATTTGCACGTTGTTAAATGCATCAGCGACCGCGTACGCTTATTGTGCATGAAGTGTGCAGCAGAATTCCTCGGTGCCGTGATAAAACAGAGCTGCCTCAACTCGGCAGCAAAACTGGCTGGCTGCACTGCACGCAAAAATGTACACGACTTGCAGCTTTTAGTATCGGTTGATAACTGTCAGCTAGTCATGCAGGGAACATCGTGGATAAACAGCACGATTAACTACCGAAATTCTAAAACTGGCGCCGCAGAAACTGATAATTCCAGCGACAGAACGGTCAAACAAATGCTCGCAGCACGAACGTCAGACCCAGCGAGAATATTTTGCAGTTTTGATTGTAGCTACGTAGCGCTGCTTCAAGCCGTAGCAACACGTCACTTTCAGCAGATAGAGGTGACAAGTTAAGCTACAGCTAAGCGAACAGACCCTTCGAATTACTCACCTCTCCAAAAGCGGCACTTCGGCCTTCGGCACCTCGGCCTTCGGCTCTTGGACTCACCCGCTTGCCAAGTGATTGCAACCTCTCATAGCTTTGTATGCTTTAATTCCTTGACCTGTCAGCAAACTTAAGCCGTGCACAAGGTGGGCCTCGATACCGGCGAATTCAACGCGCGGCAACAGTCCTGTACGTTGCACACCATGCCGGCGCCTCCGCATTCCTACAGGGGGTCGATCGTTCCACAAAGTAGAACCATCTGAGCGTGCCCGCTCTTTTCTGCTTCGCACAGTTCACGGAATATTCACTCAGTCACGCGGCGGTACAGGTCGGAAAGAAATTATCTGCGGCGAGACGCGAAATACACTCAATTTCACCCATCACCAGCTATTTAAACGCTGCGGCTGGCTGCGGCGGACGCGCGCGCGACCACCAACATGGCGAATGCCGCGCCGGCCGCTAGCGCCCCTTGCGGATGACGTCATGTGAATACCTCCTATAGTGTATTGCAAGATTGGTGTCCAGGCACAAAGATGTGTGGCCAGTGTCGCGCTTGAAAGGTCCGAAATAAGGCCTGCAATATTTTCTTCTGTGTGACTACGGGGTAGAGTGTGCCGGCTACGCAGCACTCGTGCGGATCTCACACTGGTTGGTGTATTGCCCGTGACACGAAGGGAACCAGCGTTCTGCACGACTACGCAATCGTCTGAAAAGGTAAGCAGTACTCTTGTGCAATATCCGAAGCATATAATGCTGGAACGGTAGCCTGTCGTACTGCTGCAGTACTCGTGTTCAATGCTATCAAAAACGTTTAAGGCGCTTTTTGTCGCTGGCTGGCGAAATGTCGCCGCGGTGAGTTGCACTGCCAAGAATTGACGGTACTTGTTTTTGCAAAGGGGATGCTACCATGCGTGCGCTAGCTTTTCATGATGTTAGTATGCGCATGCGCATGTTTGCGTGTTTTTTTTTCTTGTTTAGCACAGATTTGTCAACGTAAATGCCTCGTTCTACGCGTTTCTTCACATGCTTGTTCACACCACCGCGCACGTTTCAAGGATCGGCGCTTTGGCTGTGCGTAAAATGTATGATTGTCTTTCGAGATAGGGTTAGCACTTTGAGGGGGATTCAAACACTTTTTATGCGCCGCGGTTTTACTTGGCCCTAGTCTGTTGAACCTTAGGTCGTGGGGTCAATCCTGACCGCAGTAGCAGCATTTCAATTTAGGTGAAATGAAAAAAAGAATGCCCCTGTGCTGTGCGATGTCAACTCAGGTTAAGAAATTCTAGGTGGTCTAAATTAATCCAGAACCGTCCAATACGATCAGTGCCCATTTTCCGCGCCTGAATTCAAACCCCACTATAAAGAAAGCACTGTCTCGGTTGCAGTTACCAACTATAGTTAATTTCCGGCCATCAGGATTTAATTTTAAATCAGTATGTGAACATTTTTTTTATCATCCCGATCGCGTTTCTGGTTACCCAGAGCATAGGATCTTGCATTTCGATCACTCTGCTTTAGATGAAAATTGGTTTTTGATGAAAGGAAGTGGCGCAATAATTGTCTCATTTATTACAATATTTACCTACACTTTCGAACGCAGATTTGTTTTCCTCATAGCAATATTCCTTTATTAATGCTAGGGGAACTAATGAATTTTAAACAGGCTAGTTTTCCTTTGTATTCAGGCGTATACTTGGGCAAGTATATTTTTCCTGATCTTTTTACATTCATATGATATTCACTGTTGGACCGAGTTCGCATGCTTGTGTTTGTATTCCTGTCGTAGTGATAATGGGAAATTGGTATCTGCAGGTGACACATCTGTCTTCCAGTACGAGTCAAAGGCATGGATTTTGTGACCATCATATGGAATCAAAAGCTGTGTTGTAAGTTGTTACTGCATGGTGCTTTGTTTTTGTGGTTGTCATGAAATGTTCTCTTATTTCATTGCTCTCTTCCTTAATGCTACTGCTTGGAGCAGTTTGGATAGCTCTGGCCTGATATGTTTACATGTGTATATGAGTAATATTAGTTCCCGTCAGAATAGGCCTGTTGCAGGCCATTTGAAGTTTTACATTCAATATTGTTCGTCTTTTAAATGTTGCATTCTATGCATGGAGTGCAAAATGTCTGCATGTTTTTCGCTACATTGTGTGATACTGTTTCGACTACGAATATTAACATTATGATGCTTGCGTGTTAACTTAAAAATGTGTTTTTATCCACTCATCAGGTCGCTGATGTAAAAGAAAAAGTGGACACATGAGATAACTGGTTTCATTACTGCTGCCTTGTTTTTGCTAAGAATGGCGAGCTGGGCTAATTGATTCTGGGTACAATTATGAGACATCATTCCAGTGTACAAAAACACATGAACGAAGAGCGTAGACACCACGGATCCCGGACTTCAGCAGAGGTTTGTTCCGCAACATAGGCTTTTTACATGCACAGTGGTACCAGTGACCCCTGTGGCTGAAAGGTATTTCCACGACCAGGTAACAATTACTGAAGGTTGCAAAAACAAAAACATACGCGTAATGGTATCTTGCCACTCAAGTTCAACGCACTGGCGTGCCTACACATCGCCTACCTGGCTGACCCAACACACACATTACTGTGTGTGTCTGTATTAGTACCACTGTCACGTGACTTATTACAGGATCTCCAATCCTGATGAAGCATTGTCTAAGGTGATAAAGGAGTTCAGTAAAAGCCTCAGTCCGCTTTGAATCACCACTGAAATGATAGAGGATATGTCATTACGTTTTTTTGGATCTCATTCCTGGGTGACTATAACTCCCAACAGGAAGGTTTTACGCGCGTGTTCCCTACATCCACAATTCATCGCACTGGTTAAAGAAAATAGGCAGTCGAGTTGGCCTTGTTGTTTTCTTCACACCTATGAAGCTTCAGTACCTGTGTACGCAGTCAACCGAGAACAGCCATCAGAGTCTCTTTGTGCACTGCACAGAAGACATAGTGTGTTCGATCCCCTTGAAATGCGGCTATGTTTACATTGGGCAAACAGGCAGGTGTGCCACTGAGAGGTTAAAAGTTCACCATGACAATGTAAAGAAAGCTTGCGAAAGAAATTTGATTATTCACTGTCACGATTGCGATCGTTTGCCAGATCCTGAACGCTGTGAACCGGAATTCACGTGCTGCATTGTGCCCAACAGACACAGGAAAGTTTTTACGGGAGATAATCGAGGCCGCTGAAATTTCAAAAAACTGCAATCACGGCATTAGCAAACCTTTATCACTCTCTAAGGAAGAGTTCATGCTCTTAAATGCTTCTTAAACAGTTTTTGTTTTGTTTTGAACACATGCAATGTGGTTGACTTCTAGAAGGCGCCCTTTTGTTCATTGTTTCTTTAGGCCGCAATATGTATATTTTGGCTCGCTTTCCAATACACCTTGTTGAAAGTCAGCACTCATGCCGTCGTATTTATTCCTTCCTCGTCGTTGTCTCCGTTGTTTTGTCATTACATATTGACGTCCATTCCCAGCTCTAGGGTTAATGGTATGGAGAAACCTTAACAAAATGCAGCTCCACATGCTTGGAGCATGTCACGATATATGCTGCTGGCACCACAAAGGCACTCTGGTTTGCCATGCTACGCAGGTTATGCACAAACATTTTGATTCCGAACTGAAGTATTCTTTAGCTTTCAAAGTTGCACCAAACTGTTTGAAGTTATGCCACCAACTCCCTTTAATCCAACAGTGACACTCGGTACAGCATATGGGTAATCAGTCATCTCACTTAACCCCCAGACATTACTGCATAAAAGGGAAAATCGCTCGTTGAGGTGTACGAGGTCTGTTAGAAAAGCATCCGACTTTATTTTTTTTTACGAGCACCTGTTGGATACGAAACAAGCGCGCTTGCAGCAGCCGACCTTGAACCCTCGTGCGCATGCACGAATTTTTTCCCGCCTGCCGATAGCGTCAGTCGCTGGGAAGCAGCGTTTGAGTGAGGCAGTGCGCAGTGCTCTCGTCGGTTTTTTGTTGCAAGGAAAATGGCGGAGCGAGAGGAGCAGCGCTACTACCTCAAATTTTGCCAGAAACTTGGCGATAGCCAAGTGGAAACCATTCGAAATGTTCACACGGCTTTCGGTGATGATGCTGTGAGCAGCACACAGATTAAGCAGTGGTGCAACTGGTTTAATGACGGCCGCACATCTGTGGAGAGAGAGCCACGCTCCGGTCGGCCATCAACATGCCGAAATGACCAGGTCATTGCCGAAGTGAACGCTGTGGTGATGCAGGACTGCTATGTGACTATGCGAGAAATTGCGGAAGAGGTGGACATCAGCAATTTTTCTGTGCATTCCATTATAACCGAAGATTTGGCCATGGAGAGAGTTGCGGCGAAATTCGTGCTGAAGCTGCTGACGGTGGACAAAAAGCAGCTTCATGTTGAAGTCTCACAGGAGATGCTGGATTCCACAAACAGTTACCGTGACTTCACCGACGCCGTAATCACTAGTGACGAGTCTTGGGTGTACGGGTACGACCCGGAAACCAAATCCCAGTCGTCACAGAGGACGCATTCCACGTCACCAAGACCAAAGAAGGCCCGCCAAGTGCGCAGCAATGTCAAAGTAATGCTGACTCCTTCTTTGACTCCCTGTGTGTGGCACACCACGAGTACGCACCCCACAGGATCAAAGAATGACTAAAGAGTACTACAGGGATGTCCTCCATCGCCTACGTGGTGCTGTGCGGCGCAAGAGACCGGAATTGAGGTCAACAAGAAATTGGCTGGCGCATCCATCGCGGCACTGCTCCTGCACATTCCTCTCATTTGATTCAGACTTTTCTGGCGAAAAACCAGACTACTGTAGTTCAACAGGCTCCTTACTCTCCTGATATGTCCCCCTACGACTTCTGGCTGTTTCTTAAAATCAAGAGGCCATTGAAAGGAGCGCGAATTCAGAAAAGAAAGGACATTATGGCTGCAACGACAGCAGAGCTAAATTCCATTCCGAAAAGGGCCTTTTCGGATTACTTCCAACAATGGCAGCACCGCTGGGAGATGTATATGGAGTCCCAAGCAGACTACATTGAAGGTGATTAGGTTTCTAACGCTCCAGTTATGCCAGTTTTTTTTTCTTCGGCCAAAGGTCTGATACTTTTCTAACAGACCTCGTATTCCATATACTCTACAATACTTTTCCACAACTTTGTTAACTTTTACTGCCCCGCCTCAAACCAGGACGCCACCACCACTAATTCAAAAAATTCTTCCTGTTCCCATTGAAGAATAAATTGGCTACCTCACCACATTTTCATTCCATGTGGTCCCTCAAAATTCATGAAATAAGTAATATCACTTATAGCATTGACGTTGGTTTGTTTTACCTTTTGTTTGCTGCTGTTTTTATTTTTTGCAACTGATGTATCATGGAGCGTATGCCTCTTTTCTTTCTTAGTGTATCGTCTGTGACGTCTCAGCTGTGCTACTGCTGTCAGCCTTCTGATGTCGCCGTTGCGATGTTACCTTTATATTGTGCCTCTTATTAATAGCCTATTAAAAGCCGTTGGAGGACAATAAAAAGGATGACTTTTTTGTATTTTGCTCATTATTGCATACGTCACGCCTATTTGTGGGAATATAGGACAGACCTTTGTCTTGCAGTGGTGCTAGTTACGCTGCTGATGATGATATTTAATGATGAGCATATGATATATTGGTAAGAGCCTCAAATTATTTTTTTTTGGGTGCGAATAGCTTCAGTGGTTCTTGATTTAGGTTCACTTTGTTACTGTATCCACAATGCAGTGCTTACTTTTTTAGCACACTAATACAGGCAAGGAAAAAAAACTTGTGGATAATTTTTTCATTTGAATCTTTTCTGCAGAGTGCATCACCCTGTTTTCCTAAGCCCTCATCCACCGTCAGCACATCAACAAGGCTCTTTCATGGGGCCCAGCTGCGTTGGCAAGTGGGTAAAGAAGAGCAAGAGGAGCATGAACGCAAAATAAAACTTTCTGTACCAGCTTCAACTTTTTCGAAATTTTTTTATGTTGCATTGTGACAGATGTAACGTGACCGCATGACCCCTGCCCCATCTCCCAGTCGTCCCAACATCTTTCAGTAGTCCCAACATCTCCCAGAAGTCCCAACATCTCCCAGAAGTCCCACCATCTCCCAGTAGTCTCATCGTCTCCCAGTAGTCCCACCATCGCCAGCAGTCCAACATGCTTTCCAGTACCAAAATCCAGCAAGGTTTCCAGTTTTGGTTTCGAATATTCCCATCGTTGGCTTTTTTTTTCCAATAGGGTGAGGAGGCCTCACAAGCAAACCCGTTGGGCCGCATACTTTTGACGGAGGGTACATATTTATGGCATTTTGGCCTCTGAGACCCTTAAGCGTCTCTTCCACAATGAAGTGAATAAAATATGTTCCTGAAAGCACACTACAGACTGCTTAGAGATCGCTGTGGAGTGATTAACACAGAGATGTCCCCAAAGGACAAGCTTGAAAGTTTAGAGTCTTGGGCAATGTCTGGGAGCTCTAGTACTAAGCCTCCACTGGGAATTCTTGACAGTTTATAGCCTGGACCTGAGGCATCAGTTGCACATTTGGAGACTACGATAGGAGACATAACTCCGGCAGTTTCTTCTGTTTCCTCATTAGGAACGACGTGGTAATTTGGAAATATTTCTTTAGACTTTCGGAAGCACAGTGCAGTTACGTCTTCGGTCCGCACTGATTTCGGAGCGCGATCATTTTGTGCAGGAGGAGGAGCCATAAAATATATGTTCTGTTCGGCCACGGTGCCAGCCATCCACCATGGAGCCAAACTAGGGGACCGGACAGGAACATCCAAGCAATCCCTGCCCACGCCATCTGTACGCCGCAACTATAATAAAATATGGCGTAACTCAAGGTAGCTCGCCACACAATGTTTATCCCTAGGGACCTATGAAAAGCAGAAAAAACGAGAAGGGAGCTGAAGACAGAAAAGTTGCGAGAAACAAGATCTGAATGTCAAAGGTGGAGGGGAGCGTAGGAAAAGGCGACTGCCAATTTCCACCTTTCGGCTCAGACCGGTGCTGCCGTCTACAGGAAGCTGGGGATAAAGTGGGGTGTTACCTCCGCTTAGGCAACAACCCGTACCACGCACGGTTAAACGTGCGTGCTCGAGTCCGTGATGGCGCACTCCTCGCCGTCACATCATTAAGGGGAAGTCCCTGCGGATGCTCGAGAAACTGTGGTGTCGCAACTCACCATCATCTGCATGTTGCAGATGCGTCTTCGGAGAACAACTTTTCTACTGCCCATTTTAAAGTCAAGCGCCCTTCGTTAAGTTGTACAGGCGGTTAAGAATGAATATACCAGTCTCTTATAGGAACGTACCCCTTCGTCGTCCTATTTTGTGACATCTAAAGGAAGCCTGCAAAATCTAAAAAAAAAGAACTGACTGCACTCATGCGCTACAACATTTGAGCGCTCCCAACCATGGTTTGAACGAATGAAACGTGCACGCTGACCTCCTCTAAGTGAGCAACCACGGCCGAGTTCGATGGGCAAAATGAAAAAACCAAGGTTACCATGCTATACGCGACTTGGCGGCTTACACTTGTGTGTGTGTGTGTGTGTGTGTGTGTGTGTGTGTGTGTGTGTGTGTGTGTGTGTGTGTGTGTGTGTGTGTGTGTGTGTGTGTGTGTGTGTGTGTGTGTGTGTGTGTGTGTGTGTGTGTGTGTGTGTGTGTGTGTGTGTGTGTGTGTGTGTGTGTGTGTGTGTGTGTGTGTGTGTGTGTGTGTGTGTGTGTGTGTGTGTGTGTGTGTGTGTGTGTGTGTGTGTGTGTGTGTGTGTGTGTGTGTGTGTGTGTGTGTGTGTGTGTGTGTGTGTGTGTGTGTGTGTGTGTGTGTGTGTGTGTGTGTGTGTGTGTGTGTGTGTGTGTGTGTGTGTGTGTGTGTGTGTGTGTGTGTGTGTGTGTGTGTGTGTGTGTGTGTGTGTGTGTGTGTGTGTGTGTGTGTGTGTGTGTGTGTGTGTGTGTGTGTGTGTGTGTGTGTGTGTGTGTGTGTGTGTGTGTGTGTGTGTGTGTGTGTGTGTGTGTGTGTGTGTGTGTGTGTGTGTGTGTGTGTGTGTGTGTGTGTGTGTGTGTGTGTGTGTGTGTGTGTGTGTGTGTGTGTGTGTGTGTGTGTGTGTGTGTGTGTGTGTGTGTGTGTGTGTGTGTGTGTGTGTGTGTGTGTGTGTGTGTGTGTGTGTGTGTGTGTGTGTGTGTGTGTGTGTGTGTGTGTGTGTGTGTGTGTGTGTGTGTGTGTGTGTGTGTGTGTGTGTGTGTGTGTGTGTGTGTGTGTGTGTGTGTGTGTGTGTGTGTGTGTGTGTGTGTGTGTGTGTGTGTGTGTGTGTGTGTGTGTGTGTGTGTGTGTGTGTGTGTGTGTGTGTGTGTGTGTGTGTGTGTGTGTGTGTGTGTGTGTGTGTGTGTGTGTGTGTGTGTGTGTGTGTGTGTGTGTGTGTGTGTGTGTGTGTGTGTGTGTGTGTGTGTGTGTGTGTGTGTGTGTGTGTGTGTGTGTGTGTGTGTGTGTGTGTGTGTGTGTGTGTGTGTGTGTGTGTGTGTGTGTGTGTGTGTGTGTGTGTGTGTGTGTGTGTGTGTGTGTGTGTGTGTGTGTGTGTGTGTGTGTGTGTGTGTGTGTGTGTGTGTGTGTGTGTGTGTGTGTGTGTGTGTGTGTGTGTGTGTGTGTGTGTGTGTGTGTGTGTGTGTGTGTGTGTCATGACTAATTTGAAGCTCCTTCTGAATGTGCTGTCGTTGGAGTGCCTATCACTTATTGCAGACTAAGGCACAAGCTTTCCATGACCAGGGAAAATATGCTCATGCACTTTCACGCATTTTCTGAAAGCGCATGGAGCTACCGTTTTTCTTCGGCCGCTGACTTGCCACATTGAACGAGCACACTTCGCTCACTCAGCACGCGCTTGACAGCGCTAGAATATATTAGCGCAAGAGCGCAATCCTGTTTTTTTATTTCGCTTGGTTTCTTTAAACACTGCACAAAAACAACGTAGAAGATACGTTTTAGTTTAGTTTTATTGGGGTTTAACGTCACAAAGCGACTCAGGCTATGACGTATGCAGTAGTGAAGGGCTCCGGAAATTTCGACCACATGGGGTTCTTTAACGTGCACTGACATCGCACAGTACACGGGCCTCTAGAATTTGGCCTTCATCGAAATTCAGCCGCCGCAGCCGCGATCGAACCCGCGTCTTTCGGGTCAGCAGTCGAGCGCCGTAACCACTGAGCCACCGCGGCGGGGCGTAGAAGATACGTTGTGAGGAAAAACTGCATAGGTTTTTCGTAACTCTGTACCAGTGACGAAGCGCTCGTGAGCCTAAGGTGAATGTCGAAACTATTGCCTTGAAATTGAATTTCTATATTGATTTTTTTTAGATATTGAACTTTATCTAAGCTAAGTAGCTAATTAACCAGAATTTGAAATATACTCCGAGGAATGCAACACGGTGAAAAGCAATACATGGATGGTTTCCCCCAGTCCGGTGCGCATTTTCTTCATTGAGGTTACATCAAACACCCTGCATATCAGGGGACTAGTAGCGAAGAATGGGCCATTTTAGTCAGCCTGTCACAATGGCTCTCCCAATCGTGATTAAACAGTACACAACGAGGGACGATGTTGGCTGCATATTGGAATGGCGATGTGAAGAAACGACAAGGAGATGTGATGTGGACGTTAAAGAGCTCCATCAACATGCAAGAGTGGAGCACCCAAGAGCTGCTTGGTGCTGTCTTCGCACCCTTTGCAGCCGCACGACAGGCAGGGGTAGAAGGACGTACCAGTCGCTTTTAGAGGCGAAGAATGCTCTAAGGAGTCCCTGCTGTTCTTAGTGAGAGCAAACATTGAATGGAATACCCGCAGTTCCACTGCAAGTCTTTTATTTGAGCCACATTTAGATGGTGCTCGATCTATAGAAGGATCGAGAAGCCAATGTTTCTCTCCAGTAGAAGTAATGCAGGCAAAATTATCGGTACTCATTGTAGTGCTAAAAACACAAGTAGCAGTAGCATCAGGGATTGGTGAGTCACGTGGGAAAAAGATAAAGCACGATGCGAGGTGCACCTCTCTTATTTCGCGCCTATTAAAGAACAAAAAAGAGCGAATAAAGCCAAAAAATTTCACCGAAGCATATACGACAAGCAAATATGTCATTTCTTTAGTGTGAACAGGAGGCGATGGAATCAGGAGTTCCGGTGCAGTGATGGTGTTTTTATTCCACATATTATGTACATTTGCCTGAGCTAATATGCCCCTCACGTTAACAAAAATTCGCATTCCGCACCTGCAATCCGTGCAAAGTGCCGTTCTTTTCACGCTTGAATAAAAAAGATAACGTGTGTGTCCACCTGGCGACTCAGGAGGCGGCAGCCTTGCGATGATGTGCGCTCAAGTCCTGAACGCAAAAAAAAAACAGCGTAGGAAGATTAATGACTCCAAAGAGTCAGATAGGGTAAAGCCGGTCTGCTTAATGTTGTTTTCCTTAAACTGTCGAGGAAAAGGTTGCTTTCTTACTTCAGCGACCACGTGGCGCATTTCTCTACATAGTTCGAGAGCTGCACTAGAGAATGAACCGATCGTTGTAGGTCTGGACAAGCATTTTCTGCCACGTTACTTAGACTCTATTAACCGAGAAGATTGGCGCCTCCGGTATTTACAAGTCCTGTGTCCAACTGGGTGAAGAGACTTGCTTCTTTCTGAGGTATGCAAGCTCTAAATGCCTGCAACGGTGCATTTCCTGTTGAAGCTGTTGTGTAAACTCAGGACATCTTCAGTGCTGCTGCTGAGCTGTACCGACTGCAGTGACTGTAGCGGAAAATTTCAGCGTTACCCCTAGGCGGTTTCAGGACGCTATCGTGGTCGCCTGAAAAGTCCAAGGCCTCCTAGGATTGATCTTCAGTCGCGGCAACTTCTTTTTGATTTTTGATCGAGCAGAAATCCAAGCGAAGATCACGCGCTGTGTGGTGTCGGTGGAGGCTATGAATCTTCAGCCGCAGAAAGCAATTCATTACGGAGTAACTCATAGATTACGCCGGGCTATGGAATGTTAAATCCCGCAATAATACGATGCCATACCCTTCCAACAATGTGCGGCCAAATCTTCCCCCAAATTTCCCTGCATAAAAGTTTCTCTCCAGCTGTTTGCATCGATCTTTGTCTGCAGCGGGCGCACTGAATTGGCGGGGTGAGTGTGTACAAGAGGTGGAAAAAGTTGGACATGGGAATTTACGCTCATGCTGTTAAGATTAACTTCTAGAGGTGGAAACATTAGATTAACTTCTAGAGATGGAAACATTAGCCCTGGGTACTGTGTAATAGCTGCGGCGTTCAACGGCGCATAATCAATGGATTCAACAGCTCCGGTGGATCTGGCTGCATGTAGTAGGAGGTTGGTGCCTGACAGAAGTAAAGTTATCGTACACATCACTCCGCTAAAGCCCTACCTCCCGCAGATTCGTTCAATCCAGTGTACTGGCTAATGTATCATTTGCTTTTTTCTAGTCTGCTAGCACTAGACGCTGCGATAGAGAAATTTCGTCCTTTCCGCAGTTGAAGCCTCAATCTGCCAGCTGTCCTAAGCCACGGTTGGCAGTTGAAGTTCCTCTAGCACAAAGTGGGTCACTAAGAAAAAAACGTACTGGTTTTCCGTACTGGTGAAACCACCGCCTGCCACGATTTGCAGCTGATAGACGGGAAAGGTAGAAATCTCTCTCCTTTTAGAGGAGAGGGATATACAAGTATGCAGAGTAGACAAATACAGGGTAACAGATGGCGGGTGGAGGTTCTTAAAAGTGGAAAGCAGGAAACCGCCCTTTCATTCGTGTGCGCTAGCCCAAGGTTGGCTTCTACCGAAAAAGCCGCTACATTTCTTTGTGCCTGGAGGTGTTCTGGCGATAGAGGAAAACTCGTTTAGCGGCAGCTGCCATCATTTGGAAACTCACAAACCGCTTTGGGTTAGCTGCCGCTTACATTGTCGGTAAACCCCTCATAAATTCCTTATGCAAGGTTCCATATATATTGTGCTAGCTCGCCTACCGTGAGTTTAATCAAGTAGATCCGCAGCTGATTTTGAAAGGTACAACGGCTAACACCCCCATTTCGCAGAAAAGCTGGCATCGGCGCCATAGGGCGTGAGCGAAAAATTCACGAAAAGTCCTTAGAGCCGCAACCCAGGGGCAGATGGGCCACTTAGGTCACACGGCCTACTTAATCATCGCAACCTGCCACCGCATGGTGAGCTAACCACCCACCGTGGCAGGTGGCAGTTAAAGTAATTTTTCTTCGCTAGAAGTTTCTCGGAAAAGAGACCTTTGTTAGCACTGCCATAGCATGGCGTCGGCGCATCGCTCATCCGCGGCACCAATGCGCCAGGAGTGGCATGACGATTCCCAGCAGTCTAGTAGAGATATCAAGTACAGGATGACCAATTTCGCATATATGGGCATTAAAATATCCCTTTCGCGCCACAACGTCATGCATTTAAGGGGGAGGCTAAGGATCTCATCTCCTGCAGAAAATTTCTTCTGACAAGCAGGAGAACTATCCTGGCATGCCACCATCAAAATCTACATCATTTCTGCGAAGTTACAAATGAAGCTGGCATTCCTTTGTGTTCGCACCGTAGCGTTTAGTCAGATTTCAATAGAAAACATCTACAAGATATTGTTCTGCTGTTTAATTCGCCATTCTGTATGTACATTGTATTTAAACTTTACAGCATAAACGTGCTCTTTTCAGGTCTATTTTGCTCTTTCGTAAACGCGCTTATGTAACTTACTGCCGCAGTACCTTCCAGAAGAGTCCTCAGCTGAAATACTGCAGAATTATCAACTACTGTGCTTAGAATATGGAAGCTTGGAGGCGCTCATTCTTCAGAAGGAGCAAAGAAGGCAAGGACGCTGGAATAACTTTATCATAGGGCTCAATATGAGCCTGAAAGCGGCCGAAGTGACCCAACTAAGGTTTCGGTTTTACAGTACATCAAAATGCTTTTACACAGATCATAAAATTCGGCCAAATATTCAATGCACTCTGTTCTTTTTATTAGCCAGTAAATGGACCACTGTCCAGAACCGCACTATTCGTTCATTTTCGAGATTTCAGCTCATGCGAAATCCTATGCGTCGCACCTTATATTGAGCGCGATACTAGACACGGTCCTCTAGTCTCATGATGCATTAAGACACATTGAAATGCTAATTATTCGAGACATTACGGCTGTTCTTTCAACGTTGTCTTGTTTGCGCCTTTGGGAATGTTCGATGATAAGGCTGGTGACAAGTGTTATTTCTGTATTTATTTTATATACGAATGCTGTAGCCCTCACTTGAGGACCGTTACAGGAGAGGTTTTTGTTGTGATTTTCGAGGAACTAGAACCTCAGGCACAGGCAAGCCACAAAAATATATCAAAGCACGAACACAGGACCAGCAGTGAGAAAAAGAGAAAAAACAACACCAACAAAGTACGCTCAAATCACTGACAACGATGAGGGAAATCATAACAGCAGCATGAAGAATTGTGTTTTACCCCGTTGCCTGTTGTATAACTCCAAAAGTCGCTCAAACTCTCTCATATTTTCAGTTGTGACAATGCATTCCGCACGACCATTCCACATACATACATGATGGGAAAAAAAAAAGAGTTGGAAAGCAGCTAGGCCGGTTTTGTACGACCGTATTGCGGCACTATGGTTTAAACACGGACTGTGTTTTAGAGGGGGGTGAATATATTGCCACACTGCTGGCACTCTGCCGGCGCCACCTGGTGGCCGAACCTTGGCTCCAGGCGCGTGGCCGCGCGTCGTCTTCGTTCGGCATGAGCTCGGCGGTTCGGCGGGCTTCGTCCTAGGAAACGCTGTGCTTCCCGCTTTTCTGCTGCGTTTGTCGGTGACAATATGTTTGTTTATTTTTAGTTGATTCCTGGTGATTTGGAAAAAACAGTTTCAATCGTTGTTTTTCTCGTCGTGTTTCGAGCAATTCCAGGTCGCAACAGTTCTGCATGTCTGTTACAGAATCGGTCTTCCGATAACGCGAACATACAAAACGCACTGCGGTTCTCTGAATTTTTTTCCAGTTTATCTCGCAAGTACACTTGGTGGGGACTCTAAACGGAGAAGGCCTACTCTAAAACCGGGCGGATAAATGTCTTGTATGCAATTAGCTTCAAAATTTTTCGTGCATGCTGTAAATTGTTTCTCAAATACCATAGTTTGCGATAGACTTTAAAGCAGACCTCCTCTATTGGTTATTGGTTATTGGGGTTTTAACGCCCCAAGGCGACTCAGGCTATGAGGGACGCCGCCGTGAAGGGCTCCGGAAATTTCGACCACATAGAGTTCTTTAACGTGCACTGGCATCGCACAGTACGCGGGCCTCTAGAATTTCGCCTAAATCGAAATTCAGCCGCCGCGGCCGGGATCGAACCCGCGTCTTTCGGGTCAGCAGCCGAGCGCCGTAACCACTGAGCCACCGCGGCGGGGCAGAACTCTTCTACTCCTCTACATGGATGCGCCAGCACAGATCATCATGAATAATTAGTCCTAAATACTTAAAGCTACGTACATTGGACAAGGAGTTTTCACCAATTTTGTAATCAAAGGAAAGCTTGGTTTTCTTGAGATATGAGCAAACGTCGACTTATAGTAATTAATTTCCATTCCCTATTTTACGCACAAGTCATATCCGTTAGCTAAATCTAATATGTTTGCAATACAGGGCGGGGTGTTTATATTGTATTTTAAACATATTTGTACTTACAAATGCTCTAAATATATGCAGGAAATAGCTTCCTGAAATTTCATGCTTGGTATTCCATATATATTTTTAACATTTCACAAAAATACCTTACTTAAAGCATGCTTGGAGCTTGTATCAAATACGTGAATATATATGCATAGGGTTTTGCATATGATTAATGCATTAAAAGCGCACATTCGTAAACGAAATTCATTCTTCCGAAGTATACCTCAATTCTAACAAATGGGCAGTCCTTTTAAAGATAGTTGCGCCCCGCCGCGGTGGCTCAGTGGTTACGGTTCTCGGCTGCTGACCCCAGAGACGCGGGTTCGATCCCGGCAGCGGCGGCTGAATTTCGATGAAGGCGAAATTCTAGAGGCCCGTGTTCTGTTCGATGTCAGTGCACGTTAAAGAACCCCAGGTGGTCGAAATTTCCGGAGCCCTTCACTATGGTGTCCCTCATAGGCTGAGTTGCTTCGGGACGTTAAACCCCAATAAACCAAACCAAACCTAAACATAGTTGCAGCTCACTTCTAGCTGCCGTAGAACAATCTAGGGCTCGAAATCGCGTGTCGGGAAGTGGCATTTGCATCTTGACAATGTATTTAAACTGTACTATCGTAAATACCAAATTAATTCGTCCAAAGTATACTTTTTTTAATTGCGCAAATATGCCTTGCGGCAGAAGAGAGTTATGAATACATGTGCAAGCCGGTGGCGGCTAAAAATTCCAGCAAGACCCGGTATTGGGGCCCATGGGTCCACATTCGAGTGTCTGATGGTTTGATGGGGCGGAATCCCTGAATGCCGAGGTGTCGCTTGTGTGGCTCCCGCAGTCCGGGGCAAGTTAGCAGAAAGTGTTCTAAAGTTGCGTCTATAGCAGAAGCGGAGCAGACGGGGCAGTTCAGAAGAGGGGCCTGCGATGTCCAGCTGGCCCTGACGGCAGGAGTCAGCGCAGCATCCGTCCAGATGCTCCTGAGCGCCACCTCCTCATGGCGACTTAAATCGCCGGGAAGGTTGGATCCACGCGGTAGTATTAAAGCACGCGTGGAGCGGCGGAGAAATTCCTTGTTAGGAAGGACGGCGACTCCTGCGGATAGTTTGAGTAGACGAAGAGGATAAGGCACTTGCAGTGAATAGAACGCACTGTCCGATTCTCTAAGACTGTGCGTATTGCGTCGAGCCCCTACAACTTGGACAGGGCATGGATACGACTGCACAACAGCGCACACATCGACAACAATGAGCAGGGGACAGGCTACGCGCCGTAGAGCCCCTATTGATTCTGGTGGGTTGGTACACAGGAGAAGACAGTTCCGTGGAGTAGAGGCGATGTCCTTTTAAGAGGACAAGCCGTCACGAATGGCAACCAGCTCTGCTATCACGAAGGCCTACTTCTTGGCGGGTAAGGTCCTTGTGTGCTCACCAAACTTACATCGTCCGCATGCATGTAATAAAAAATATCCGGAATAGTAGCCAGTGCCATGCCAAAGGAAGCACAGCGATGTTAAATAATGCTGGGGCCTACACTGCCCTTGAGGTACACTGCTTTTTAGGATGAAATGAAAAACATGTTCCTTTCCGATGCATACGGCGATGGAACGGTCTTCCCAGAACGAAGCCACAAAGTGTCGTACTCGGGTAGGGAGATGAAGCCAACGTTGAATGGCTAAGGTCGCTGTGTGGCAGACGTTTTCATAGGCCTTGTGAACGTCCATGGTTAGAAGTATTCGTATTTTGCGAGACCTGCCTTCGAGCAGCACCATGCTTGAAAAGTGGGCCAATCCGTCCTCAGTGTCCAAGTGTGGGCGAAAGCCAATCTGAGCTGGGTGGTACTAGTGATACCGTTCCTGCAACCATAAGAGCCGCGTAGCTAATCATCCGTTCTAGTAGCTTACACAGTGTGGACGTAAGCGCTTTCGGGCGAAGGTTGCTTAACCTTCTAGCATCCTTCGCGGGCTTACCACCTCAGTATGACTCCATGATGTTGGGTCGTCTCCGGATGTCCAATTTGTGTCCAGGGCTTCAAGTAAACACTCCAACGCCGGGCCTTTGATATTTTTGAAAACCTCACATGTAAGCCCATCCGGCCCAGGAGCTTTCCGCAGTTTCCTTTGATCTATGGCTGCAAGAAGCTCAGCCTTGGTGAACTGCTTCTGCATACCTTCAAGGTCGTCTTTTCTTGGAGGCGAGCTCGCTTCTGAAGGAAGTGTCTTCGGCTAGATGAACGTCGGAGGTGGTTGGTCTAGAGATGGAAATAAAGTCCCGACGACCTCTGAAGCGAACTGACTTGGCGTATGTCACGAAGCAAGACATGCTGAACTTGTGGGGTCTTTTGAACGCTTGCCAATTGCTATGAGGCGAAAAGTGTGCCATATCGATGCAGTCGTCGACGATGACCCAAGAGACGCGTACCAATTCTGACATCGCTCTAGAGAAATGCGCTTCTCATATCGCCGTGCCGCAGCTGTGTAACGTGTCTCGGGGTTGCGACGAAGATGAGTCTCGAGTGACCGCCAGTTCTGCCCGACGACGGGCTGACCAGAACCAAAGAAGGTGCAGATCCGGAGGCGGTTGGCTTTCCTCCATGCAGCTTGAATGAGAGGAAGTTTTAATCGCTGCACACAAAGCTTTCTGCAAATCAGATGTAGCTGATAGAGGGGAGTGGATGAGCGCCGCCCTGAACAAATCCCACTCTGCGACATGGCAGAAGCGCTTACGGCGACACTGTGAATCAGGATCCAAACCGATAAGCTGACCGCTGCCCCAACAGTCTATTTCTCGGTCCCAGGATACAGGGCGTGAACCACACCACCATGTTAGGTCTGGAGAAGAAGGAGGAGACTAGAGATGATCCCACCTGCAGGTTGCGGTGCCTGGGGAATTCAGAAGCACAATCTCTGCTTCATTAAAAGTCTCCAGCACTAATGTTTCCGCACACTAGAGCCGGGATAACCCCAAGCCTGATGCGGGGCGTTAAATTCACCGCGAACCAAGATAGGACGTCTCGGGTATGCGCCGCGAAGGTCAGCTATCTATCCTTGCTGTAGACCAGGCGCTCTGCCACAGTAGGGACATATATAGCACGAGACAAGAGTCAAGTCACTGCGGGGAAGGCGAACCAGCAAAGCAAAAACGTCTTGTCAATTGTTGCCCCATGCCACCGGTGGAATTTCATTCTGAGGGTAAGAAGTGGCTACGTACACGGCAGCCTTTCCAGGCGTTCGGGAGGAAGTACTGCAAAAGCTGTCTTTGATAGTTGGGCAGGATTAGGCAATAAAGCCAGAAAGCAGAGGCAGAGCATTAGTCTCTTGTAGAAGCAATGCTCAAGCACAAAGTTTACCTAAGCGCAGTTGTTCACAGATCTTAACTGCCTTGTTCAGGAAACCCCGACAGTTCCATTGAAACGATTATAGGGGGGTGTTGAATGTTGAATCCATATTTAGGAAACCGAAGGAAGCTTAGATATCAACACATTTGTCAGTTATTGCAGTTGTCGGGCCACGAAGTGGAGCAGCTCTACATAAGTTAGCTGAGCAGGCTTTGTGTTCCACAAGGGCAAGCGATGTGTGCGCATTTAGCTCCGTCATAGGAGATGGGCGAGTAGTATGGGGACTGGACGATTGGGCAAGAAAAGCTCGTTTTTGGGAGAGACGTTGCACCGCCCCTGCTGATCTGCAAGCCGTTTATCCAATTCGGCAATTTCATGACAAGGTCGGTCTTCAAGAGCCGATTTTTCAGGTGGTCAAGCAGAGTGTGCTTTGCCCCGCTTCAAAGTTTACGTTTGTGTGGCGGTAAGTGTGGGGCGGTAAGACCTTCATCAGCATCACGTTGTGCTGTGGTGTCATCTTCGGTAAGCGACAGTAGTGCAAATGCGTTTGATGTAGGCAAGACACCCTGTGACGACTCCTTCATCGCCTTCGTGCGAGCATCCTTGGAACGTTCACGCCGTTTCTCTATGGCGCGGCGCTTCGCTGGGCAGTTTTTCGAAGTAGTACCAAGATCATTCTTGCGACAAAAACTGCAGCGATGCTGCTCGGAATTAGAAGCGCCCTCACAGCTGTGTGCAGGATACGGGCAAGACGCTCTCACATGTCCTGGCAGAAAGCAACGATAACAGTAAACGACTACAGGTTTTTAGAGGCGGAGTTGCAAGGTGCTCCCATAAAATGAGATGCGAGTCGGAGCAGACAGAGGTCCCTGCAGAGTGACAAGGCACGTACGTCCCGTGCCCATGTGGAGAACTTCCAGCACCTTGTGTGTGGAACAATCCAAAGAAAGAGCAAGTTCCTTGGGTGCGACGCCTTCGTAGACACCCGACACGACATAGCGCCGAAGGTCTGAATCAGATGCCAGATAAGCTTGAAAAGTCACGTTGGTCGTATGCGGAGGCAGGCAAATCTTCAGTTCGCGGAGGCGGTGGACGTCGGATAAGGAGCGCACCTAAAACAGTCACGGAGATGGTGGGGCGGGAAATGCGAAGCCTTGAAATCTATGTGCTCCAAGGCTCTTGTTGAAGGTCGATTGCAGGAGACGGTGTGACAAAGTTGACACATCGAAGCATTCGCACGGCTTAACCACCACCTTGTATAGCGGTGATACGTCAGGTTGAGACGGCAGGCGGCCTCTGTTATGAGCGGTTCCTCAGAAGGATGTTTCAGACCGGCAGGTCATTTAGGCAGCACGTTTGTTGGGAGACGTAGAGCCTGGAGGACGAAAGTGTTAAATGTAGCCCTAGCTCGCTGCAGCTACGGAGCGGCGGGGCCGCCCCAGACCTCGGCTAAGGCCACCGACTGCGGGAAAAGTGAGCCCGCGGTCAGATGGCGGCTAACTACCGCACGCACCAACACTGTGGCGATGGCTTTGCAGAAAAACGCTGGCCAGATGGTGAAAACTGTCGGATCGCACAGGAAACACGTCCGGTCCCGGCTACGCGTCATTTTCTTCAATTCTAACAAATGGGCAGTCCGCGTAAACATACTTGCAGCACACTTCAAACAGCCGGGGAACAATCTAGTGCTCGAAATCACGTTTTGGAAACAGTGAGAACTCTCCTATTTCTATCGTCCCTTTTAATGGTAACTTTTAGAAGGAAAATAATCACCACTTATTTACAGTACGTCTGGAGAACGTGATAGCACTATACCGGCAAGCGAGCCTTGGGCACATTTAGGCTCGAACATCCCCAGCGAAAAGGGCGCCGACTGCCAAGGCCAATTGGCCCCCATTGACGCCCATGTATTTGTTGGTTGACAGTTAGACTCCTGAACAATGCTCGATGGACATCACGACTACTAGCGACGACTAGCGATTCGGTTCTACGTAGGCCACAGATTCGAAGGCGGCCATTTGGGTCCCATAGTCGTGACGCAAAAAACGCCTAACCAGGCAAGATAATGTGTCGTCTCTCAGGGGGTATGTAAGCCATGTATCACGCGTGTTGGAGCACTTCCTGCTTGTTGACGTCACTTCTGTCAGCATTTCCTATGCAGCGATACCTTTCCTGTTCAAGTTCCGTCACGTAACCTTGCAGTGTCGTAGTCCTCTTCATAACTTCGCATGGGCTCTTTGTCTTTATAGCTTATAGCCAGGTCAATCATTAGTTGTGCTGTTGACAACATTAAACAGTCTCATCCGGCAAAAATGACTTGTAGACCCTCATTAAGCCCAAATGAAAATATTTTTATTGCATTAAATCTATATTTTTAGTGCACTTATAAAATGTGGTGGCTTAGGCTTAGGGAGGTTTAATATCCCAAGTGAAGGGCTCAGGAAATTTCGACAACCTGAGATGCTTCAACGTGCTTGTGATATCGCACAGCCCACGGGCCTCTATATTTTAAATTGAAGACCTAGAGGTCCGTAGGCTAGAGTCATCTCGCGGGTTAGAGTCTCTGATGAAGCCAGTAAAATGGATAGCGTTGTGCTTGATGACACGCTGTGCAGTCGCTGCCGGGCAACAGCTTAAAGCCTGCCATTTGTTTACAGGCGAGGTATATTGAGGCGCACCAGAATTATTTGGGACGGAAGAAAGCAGAAAGTAAAGCATAATACCTGTAAAGCATAATCGCGATGATTTATAAATCATTAATCGGAGTAACTCTTTTAATGGTTTTCTTGACCACAGTTCGGTATTCAAGAATGGATTTCGTGTTCCAGCAGGGGCAAGAAAAGCAGGATCGGAGACGGCGAATTATGTTTGTAATTTACTAAGCCTGAATTTTCTGTTTATTAAAAGTTGGATTTGAAATGTGTATTGTCGCTAATGTTACCGCTTTAAAAACCGCGACTATGTTTTTTGCTGTGCATACCTGAGAAATGCGTACTAAAAGGTTCAATATTCCTAAATATTGATTTCATTCAATGGTTCTACAATATTTTTGTGCAGATATTTGTTAATTGCTTTGGTACAGTTGCGCTAACGTAATAGAGTTTCACTTACTTAGTAATGTTTTGCGTCTCTGCAATGCGTTCAAGCGGTACCGACTACTGACATGCTGCAGAGAACCCGCAATACTGCTCAAAATTTAGTTAGCATTTCCGGCTACTTTTTCACACTCGCGCCCTCCTTCGTGCTACGGTACGACGCATGCCGGATGAGAGATTGGTGTTAGATTGTTTCAGACGTCAGTGAGTAGCATGGCCGCGGCCAATCAACTGCACCGCTCGGAGAGCACGAAGCTCCGCCCCCTGGAGAATTGCACCCAGGCGGTGGTAGGGCGGAGTGGGTGGGGCCGACCGTGCTGCGGGTACCTTCCGGTGTGGAAAAAAGTGATGAGAAGAGAAAGAAAGGCGCGAAAATGCTCAGAATTCATTTCTGACTTCAAACAAGTATGCTTTTAAAACGTATTTAGAATATTCTTGCTTGAGGCTATTCCGAAAGCAGCGTTCTTTAATATCGAAGCAATTGCTCAGTTTTACTGAGGCCCCGTTTTAAAACTAGAACTTCCTGAGTGCTGAGAGTTGTTTTTGTTTTCAAATTGCTTTGTTCTCAGAAGTGCATAAAATAAGAGAGAGTCCCTTTCAATCGTCTTATCAAGAGGAAGAAATGGGCTTGGCCAGGGCACGTAAGGCGAAAGCAGGATAACCGTTGGTACTTAGGGGTAACGGAGTGAATTCCAAGAGAAGGCAAGCGTAGCAGGGGGCTGCATAAAGTGAGCTGGGCGGATGAGATTAAGAAGTTTGCGGGGATACGGTAGCCGCAACTGGCAATTGACAGGGTTAATTGGGAAAAATGGGAGAAGCCTTTGCCCTCGTGTGGGCATAGTCAGGCGGGTGATGATGATGATTTCCGGGAGAAGGGTATGCTGAAACATGTGTTTTGTTTTTAAGAGCGGAAAGCAACTTTTACTGTTTCCCTTTTGTTGGCATAAATGATAGAATAATATCTTTCATTGACAACTGCTACTTTACCTTCTTTTTTATTATGACGGTTGATATTTCGCTTTGCAAAGAACGCAACCCTTTTCTGCAAAAACGCAGCTCCAAACAGCTTTCCTAAAAAACAGTTTTGGTGGCGCGACCTATTCCGAACTTTCACCCCCTCTTTCTTCAGAGTTGATGACAAATTTTTCACTTCTTTTTGCCGCAGACTAGATGGAATTCAAACCAGTCAACAAGCGGATAATGAGAAGACGTCCCCGGGACAAACGTTGTTCGCTTCTACAAACATGGTTTTTTCTGTTTTACACAACACTCATCTTGGGCAGCAGTTTTGCTTGCAATACCCAAATTCCAAGTAAGACATCTCCTTTTTGAAGTTTTGCATGTCCGTCTTCTTTTTACAAACAGGAAAATTTTAGAACAAATCCTTTATATTGTACATAGTTTCAAAACAAGAATGCTTTCTATGCTGCATGCATCTTTGTCATAAACATCGGGTAGAGATATAAAGATATCCGCAAGAACCATTTTCCTTCTCCATAAGTGTTTTACTGTTTTAGTGTGCTGCATTTATTTGCACATGTTCTATTGCATGCAAAAGTGGAACCGATCTGCTCCGACTATCAGTTCCAAATTTTGAAAATAGGTGTTGGCATCTACCAGGTGTTTCACGTAACTTGAACCAAGGATTTAAAAAAAGCGGTAAACCGCAGCCCGCTGAAACCGACGACACATTGTTCGCCATCATGTGGCGCTCCTCAGAATATTTTTTATTGCACTTAAATAGTTACTTCACTGAGATGAATTATGCAAATTTTCAAGCATTCAGTTTAGTGCCAAGAATGTTACTTTAGGTTGTAGAGCAGGTTTATAAACAACCTATCCAGTTTATTGTAGGATCGTATCTCCTACGGTGGCCTTTTTTCCGGCATCTAAAGAAAGCTCGCGAAATGTGAAGAAATACCACGTGACTACGCTCGTGCGCTACCAAACTGCAGCGCTCTGATCGCCACAGTCAGATGGCACGCTCCCGTTTGCTCGAAACGCCGATCAGAGCGCTGCAGTTTGGTAGCGCACGAGCGTAGTCACGTGGTATTTTTTCACATTTCGCGGGCTTTCTTTAGATGCCGAAAAAAAGAACACCGTAGGAGATACGATGCTACAATAAACTGGATCGGTTCCCTTAGCGAAAAAGAGGATGTGCTTCAAATGCATTTCAAACATATTGTATTAATTTCATATTTATTTCGCGGTTCCCTTAGCGAAAAAGAGGATGTGCTTGAAATGCATTTCAAACATATTGTATTAATTTCATATTTATTTCGCATTTTTTTGTCCCTATGCTTAAACTGCAATACGGATGCTTTCTAAGAACACTAGGAATAATAATTTGAACGTTCTTTAAAATACGTGAAAAGTACATTTTTGCCCGCTTAGCATATTTATAATGCATTAAAAATATACGAAAAATACACATTAAAATCATTCGAAAAAGACAGAAAGTATACATTTAATAAATTAAAAATGTGTTCACTTGGGCTTAAAAAACGTCCACTTGTCGGCTTCACAAAATGAGACGGATTAAGGCTTCAACTGCAGAACAAGTTGTAAACGTATAGTTATCAATCAAGAGGTGCATGACATTATAAGGTCACATGACGGAATGGGAACGACAAAGATACCTACACAGCAAATCATGACGAAAGTGCCGGAGCAAGCAAGGAATGCTTCGACAAGCGCCATATTGTTGTTGTTAGAGACTGTAGAGAATAAGAAAGAGGAAAGGGGACGGGCTTGTGACTGTTCGACAAGCGCATTATTTGGCTTGCCTCTTATATACCCACCGACAGCGACGCACTATCTTGCCCGGTGAGGCGTTTTTTGCGCAAGGGCTGTGGGCACCCAAACTATCTGAGAAGTGCCCTAATTGTAGCGTTCGAATCTGGGGGCGCTCTAAAACCGAACTGCTAGTCGAAACATGCGTCAGAAATAGGTCAGAGGTCGAACTGTCAACCAACAGATACACGAGCTTCTAAGGGAGCCGGTCGGCCTTGCCGGTCGTGGTTTTTTTCAGTGGCATATTCGGGCCCGGAAATACCCAAGACGCCTTTGCCGGAATAATGCTGTCACGTTCTCCGCACGTAGTGTAAATAAGTGGGAATTACCTTCCTTCTAGAAGTTACCATAACGGGAGGAGTTACCACAAAAGAAGTTACAGGAAAAAGACTTTTAACTGCTTCCTGAAACGTCATTTCGATCGAGCCCTAGGTTGTTCCACAGTAGCTTCAAGTGTAATGCAAATAGGTTTACGCGGAGTGCCCATTGGTTAGAACTTAAGTATACTTGGACGGATTAATTGCGTATTTACGAAAGTACACTTTAAGTACATTGCCATCACCAAAATGCGATTTCCCGAAACTCGATTTTGAGCATTAGATTGTTCAACGGCAGCTTGAAGTGTGCTGCAAATATGCTAAGGCGTGGACTGCCAAGTTCCTAAAATGTAAGCATTCTTTGGACGAATTAATGGCGTATTTACGGAAGTACACTTCAAATACATTCACAACACGCAAATGCTATTTCCCGAAACGCGATTTCGAGCACATCATCTGTTCAAGGACAGCTAGAAGTGTGCTGCAAATATGAGGATCCATATCAATTTTGTGCGCTATGGATCCTCATGTTGACTACTCACTAGCCCGAACCCTGACCCTTTTATGCTGCAAATAGTTTAAAAGGACTGCCCGTTTGTTAGAATTGAAGTATACCTCGGATGTATTAATGTCATATTTACGAAAGTACACTTTTAATACATTGACAAGATGCTAAAACTGCCGCCGCGGTGGCTCAGTGGTTATGCTGTTCGGCTGCTGACCCGAAAGACGCGTGTTCGATCCCGGCCGCTGCGGTCGAATTTCGGTGGTGGCAAAATTCTAGAGGCCCGTGTACTGTGCGATGTCAGTGCACGTTAAAGAACCCCAGGTGGTCGAAATTTTCGGAGCCCTTCACTACGGCGTCTCATAGCCTCAGTCGCTTTGGTACGTTAAACCCCATAAACCACCAAGATGCTGAAACTGGATACATATATGTTTAAAAGAAGTGCCCGCTTGTTAGAATTGAAGTATGCTTAGGATGACTTATTTCATATTTACGAAAGTACACTTTTAAACATTGACAAGATGCTAAAATGCATACATATTTTTCCACGTATTTGAAACGTGCTCGAAGTATGCTTTAAGTGCAGTAATTTTGGCAGATTTTAAGAATATCTTTCGAATACCAAGCATGAAACTTCAGAAACGTATTTCGTAATAATTTTTAATGCATTCATTAATAAAAAAATATGTTTAAAATACAATTTAAATAGCCCACCGTATATTCTAAACGTATTAGTATTTGCTAAGGGTATATCTATCTATTTCACCGACCAACAAGATTATTTTATGAAAATCAAGAAATGTTAGTGCAGTGTTTCTTGCAGGAGGTAAATGTGTGGAAAATAACAAGTTGTCTGTAATTGGACATGCATGCCTTGCTCGAATTCTTTGCCTCAATCTATCGAAAAGCTGAAACAGCTGATGAGCTGCGTTCAGATTTCGCATTAGGGAGTAACGTAATCGTCGGCATTTATTTTTTCTCACAAAAAACACCCGTACGAAAAATCGCAGCCATTTAGAATATTTTCACATAATATAAAAAAAAAACACAAGCTTCTACTCTACAAAATAGTCAGCAACTGCGGACGAATGGCCTTTGTCAAAACTTCTACCCCATTCATTTCAATGTGTGCCCGACCGCAGAGGCGGTGAAAAAAAACTTTTCACTTTTGCAATAAATTATGATCATTTGAGGATGATGCAAAGATGAAAAAGTAGGCTGTCATGAAAACGTATATTTACCTGCGTGGACCGTGCCTACAGTTGAAAGAAGTGTCACACGTCTGTGACGGCGGAGAAGAGTGATTCTTTTCTGCAATAACTTCCGCTTCATATTAGAGAGCCGCGACAGCGTACTTGAATAGTTTCGAGAATAAACCAACACGCTTCTTATTTTCGTTTTTAAGTTTTATATATTGAGGCGATGTGTAAATAGCATGGGCCAAAAAAGGTCATAAGGAGGACGGTGGGGGATGCAGCGCTCAAAAAGTTTCGGGGCTTACTGTTACGCTTGCATGAGTACGAATTCACAGCCGCCTGCAAATCGAACCGTAAGCATCAGGATGCCGACTGTTCGTCGCGTGCGCCTGGGCGCTGTTCGCTTCCTGGGCGCTGTTCGTGCCGCTCCAATGGCGCATATTCAGAGAGCGGACCCGGAGTTAGAGCCGCTCATTGATTACTCGATGATATCGACGCTCGCGTTCCGCGTTTTTCTTCGTGGGCTCCGCACCTTCACTTTACGGTCTGTTGTTCTGTACAAGTGCAGCTTTTCCAACAGCAAAGAAGCCTTTCTACTTGTCAGGCCATCACAGTTGCAGCCTCAGATCTTGGGTGCCTGTCATGATGCACCATCTGCAGGCCATCTTGGAGTCAGCGGCACTTTCGCACGGATTAGAAAAAATTGGCAGAGGCTTAGCTTGGTTAAGCCTAGTGGATTGCGAAAGCAAAACTACCTGGCTGCACCCTGGTTCCACTGAAGCCGTCCTTACCGGTGTAAGTTTGTCCTTATGCCACAACCGCTCACACACAGAACACACACAGCCAAAGGGATTGTTTGTAAAGCGTCTGTGAAATTCACGAGTTGAAGGCTCACACTCCTTGACTCTTCTCGCATGCTCTTCATGTCGTTGAAGTGCAATGAACCACACCAGTCCGGTTGAACCACGCCAGCCTTGGCAAGAGATTTCTCGCGTCGCTTCTTCAATCGTTGAGCTTTCGCTTCGGGTGATTCTTCCGCTTGGCGATTTCTCCTTGACTCGTTATGCTTCGCTTTCCTAGAGCATCTCGTTCTCTTTACCTGGCAAGGCGTTGCTCTCTCTGTTCAGGCGTTTCTTCAGCCCGTCGTTGTCTTTTGTTTGAGGCTGTAGAGTTCCATGCTGCTCATCGAACGTGTAGATGCAGTCTCGTCGCCATTTAAAGCAAGGCTTGCTGTCGACCGATCAGGTGTCGCCAAAGTCTCGTCAGCATTGAGAGCGTCCATGATACTTGAGGCTGAACTTGTAGATACTCCCAGATCAAGAGATGTTGAACGCATTTTCCTGGCTGCATAATATGCACGCCGTTTAGCTAAACGTTGATCCCGCTCTTCATCCGTTTCTTCCTCACGCCGCCGCTTCTTAGCTGCACCACATCGTTGCAGCTTCACCCTATACACATCATCCAACATATCGTGGAGGATTCGCTGGGACGACTGCGACGAGCCGAGTTAGGGGGCCGCTTTTCAACAGCTGGCATGACGTCACGTAGAGCGAGCGCCTCCCCCACGGCAGCGGCGCGTGAAGGATTCGCTGGGACGATCGCGACGAGCCGATTTGGGGAGGGGGGGGGGGGGCGCTTTCCCACAGCCGGTATGACATCACGTACAGCGAGCGCCCCTCGCGGAAGCGCTGCGCAGCTGCGGCATGGAGGATTCTCTGGGACGATCGGGACGAGCCGAGTTGGGGCCCCGCTTTTCCACAGCTTGTATGACGTCACACATAGGTCACGCTAAAGGTCAATGGTGGATTCTCCAGGACGACGGCCAAGAGCGGAAACATCGAGCAGTATTGCTTTTACAACAAAAAGTACTACTGGCCAAGGTTAATCCGATCGGTGCAGGCATATGCAAAAACATGCCGTGACACTCCCAGCGTCGGAAGACTCCTCCATTGAAAGCAGCCGGATTTCTTCACCCCGCCTATCCACAGAAGACACCTTTCTACCAAGTGGGCATGGGCCTCCTTGGTCCTTTTCCGAAGTCCTCGTCTGGAGAACGTGTGACGGTCATTGCGGCCGACTACATGACGCGGTGCGCTCAGCCCAAGGGGCTTTGGCAAAGGCGCTGGTGTTGAACTGGCGCATTTCTTCGTTCACAACATTGGCTTGCGTCATGAAGCCCCCGCAGTTGTTGTTACTAGCCGAGCGACTGCTTTCACGGCCCGCTTAACCCAGTCGGTGATGACTCTGACACACACCAGCGATCGAGGTGCTTCGGCGCATCACCCGCAGGCGACCGGGTTGGTAAGGCGACTGAACCGCGCACTAGCCGATATGCTTTCTATGTATGTTGACGTAGAGCGTCGAACTTGGGACACCATTCTGCGGTACGTAACGTCTGTATACAACACCGCCCTGCAGGAGACAACCCGACTGCCCTCTTTCAGCTTGTCTTCGGTAGGCAGGTGACCTCTCCGTTGGAGGCTATGTTACCCGTTGACCTCTACTGCGACTCTGACCTCGACGTAGACACCTTCGTTCAGCCTGCTGATGAAACGGGGCAACTGTCCAGCCTGTGAATTAACCGTCAACAGGAGACTGACGCCGCTAGGTATAACCTCGGACGCCGCTTTTTCGGTTAAGCGCCCGCCGACTTAATGTGGGCTTGGACACTGTTTGTCGCCGCGGACTTTCTGAGAAGTTGCTGCGCAGATACTTCAGCCCTTACGAAGTAGGGCGCCGCCTCAGTGATGTGACGTATGCAGTTGCTCCCGCCCCCACGGCTTGCTCCTCGCAACGGTCTCACCATACTGAAGTCGTGCACATTGTTCGCATGAAGCCTTCCCACGACTTACCAACTGACTGAACTGCGGTTAACTGCAGCAGGGGCCTGCCCTTTTGCTGACTTTTCTCTGAAAAAGAATTCACCTTCAAACTCTATGTACAAAGAGCATAGGTAGCTTTCAATCAATTCGAGAAAGCAGTTGGCATTCATTCCACAATGGTTTTGAAACCTGACAGTTCAGAAGTGTTCAGTACTTTCTTCCACAACTATCAAGGCGGTGCTCCGTGGAATGCTATAGTACATGTCCACCGCATCAATTGAAAGGCACACCACCAGGGGGCTTGATTTCAAAACATCTATGATTTCTTCAAATCTTTTAACCATAAATGGGTCCCTAATCGGTAGGATCGAAAGATGGGCTCTTAGGAATTGAGACAAGCAGTATTGCCAGCTTCCTCGGTCTTTGACGTTGACCCTGAAAGGCATGCCTTCTTTGTGCGTCTTGACTGTGAAGAAATCGTTTATACAGTTCACCTTGCGCTCTCTAATCGGAGAAAGAGCCGCATTATTGAAGCAGTGCGAGCCATCAGACAAGTTAAGCAACTGAAGTCACGGGACAACGCGACAAAGGATACCATCACCTTTCTGAGAAACAACAGCCTAGCAGGGTTTTTTAACCCTCAAGCTCTCTTTGAATAAAAGTTTTTCACCACCACCACCACCTGATGACCTCCGACAAGACAGGCTGGTTCATGGTCATTGACAAAGGCCTGTATTAGTGTAAGGCGTTGTAAGGACTACCAAAGAACTTTGATGCCGCCAAAATCAGCAAAATGAATTTTTCCAAACTTCGCAACAGTGTTGCTTTGAAATTCGGGTCCACTGGCAATAAAAAGCTGAAGAAACAGATTGTAGAATGCAGGCGACATGACTAAATCATTTTTTTCACAATCAAGACGCACAAAGAAGGCATGCCATTCAGGGTAAACGTTGAAGACCGAGGGACCTGGCAACGCTGCTTGTCTCAATTCCTAAGAGCCCATCTTTCGGTCCTCCCGATTAGGGACCAATTTATGGTTGAAGGATCTGAAGAAATTATAGATTTTTTGAACTCAAGCACCCCGGTGGTGTGCCTTTCAGTTGATGTGGTGGACATGTACTATAGCATTCTACGGAGCGCCGCCTTGAAAGCTGTGGAAGAAAGTAGTGAACACTTCGGAAGTGTCCGGTTCCAAAACCATTGTGGAATGAATGTTAACTGCTTTCTCGAATTCATTGAATGCTACCTATGCTCTTGGTACGTAGAATTTGAAGGAGAATTGTTTTTGCAAAAAGGCATAAGTAATGGATCGTGTTTGGCGCCTGTGTTGTCTGACATTTTTTTGGCACAGGGTAAGCGGAGGATATCCAGCACTCTAAATACGCATAATATCTTAACTTGCGTTAGACACGTTGATGATTACTTGCTTTGCCTTCTCAACAGCCCAAGTGATTCCAAAAACGTGGAAGGTATTCTTAATGAATGGGAGATAGCTTTTCCTGGCCTTCAGTTCACCTCTGAAACCCCAAAGGACTGTCAGATTAGATTCCTAGACCTGCTCGTGAGTTGCAGCGACAACCGCAATTGCTGGGATTACAAGCGCAGGGCGGAAAAGCCGCTGTTGCGGTTTGACTCCGGTCATTCTAGAGTTGTAAGGCGAACTGTAGCAACGTATTGCCTGAAACTAGCTATAAAAAAATCTTGCTCAACTCGAAAATTCACAGCGTAGTCAACAGGTCCGCCAATTGAGGGCGAGCGGTTATTCGGAGCAGCTAATTTCTGGTACTTATTGTAAACTTAGTAACAGAAGTTACTGGGTCCCACAAAATTAAGAAAACGAGCTACGAGGGACGCCCTGTTTTAATGTTGTGTATAAATAGACGAGCGGATAAACCATGGATGAATAAAAGAATGCGCGCATCAATTAGAAAGAAAGCTCAGGTTTATAAAAGGTATTGTAAAACAAAAAACCCATCTGTGTACACGCGACTCAGAATCCTGACTGCAAGCCTTAAGAGCGAATTAAAAGCAGCAAAGAGCTTGTACCTATCCTCATTGGCAGACAAACTAAAAACGAACCCAAAAGAAGTGTGGCGCTTTATCAAATGCAACAAAAAGGATGTTATTGGTATTCCGGCCATCAGGGATGGCGACAATCTGTTGAAAGACGACATAGCCCGAGCAGAGTGTTTCAATGCATATTTTCACTCCGTCTTCTCAGCTTGGTGCTCAGACGCAATTACGGAACAGCAGGAACCGCTTAATGCAATGCCAGATATGGTTGTAACCGATCAAGGTGTCATATCATTGCTACAAAACCTAAATGCGCATTCCGCACCAGGTCCTGACGGCATTCCTAACTATATTCTAAAACACTGTGCAGAACATATCAGTCCCTTTTTGGTTACTTTATTCAACAAGTCACTACAGACCTGAAACTACCTATAGACTGGAAAATAGCCAATGTTACACCAGTTCACAAAAAGGGTGATCGTAGCCAGGTTTCCAATTACCGCCCCATATTTTTGACATCTGTTTGTTGCAAAACCCTGGAGCACATAATCTATTCTGGACTTGTAAAACACCTTCAAGACAACAGTTTTTTCACATCAGCGCAGCATGGCTTTCGATCAGGGCTGTCATGTGCAACGCAGCTAACTGAGTTCATTCATGACATTGCATCCGGGATGAACGACTGTTTTCAGATAGATGCTATTTTTCTAGATTTTAAGAAGGCCTTTGACGTTGTGGCGCACCACCTTCTTTTAAAAAAAAATGTCATGCCTTGGTCTCCCTGACTATCTGTTCGGTTGGCTACAAGATTATTTAAGGGCACGCCAGCAGCAGGTGGTAATCAATGGTGCATCATCCTCGCCTGTCGATGTTTTATCTGGAGTGCCACAGGGTTCGGTGCTCGGACCATTACTGCTCCTCATATTCATCAATGACATACCTGTCGGCCTTAGATCCACTGTCAGACTGTATGCTGACGATTGCGTTTTGTATTCCCCTGTCACGTGCCTTGATGATCTTTGTGTATTACAGGCTGACCTTGACAGAGTTTGCGAGTGGTGCTTGAAGTGGGGCATGCAACTGAATGTATCTAAGTGTTTCCATGTGCAATTTACAAACAAACAAAAGAAAATTCTTGGATCGTACCTTTTAAACCATGACACTATCCAAATTACTGATAAGGTTAAATATCTTGGTGTTATACTCACAGCATCCCTCGACTGGACAGCCCATGTTGACATGATAACTGCCAAAGCTTCTCGTCTTTCCTATTTTTTCCAACGAAATTTCAAAAGCTCTCCCCAGGTACTAAAAGAAACATTATATTTAACAAATGTCAGGCCAGTATTAGAATATGCATGTGTAGCATGGGACCCTTTCACGGGTACACTCATTGACAAGTTAGAAAGGGTACAGAAACGCGCTGCAAGGTTTGTGGCTGGAAATTTTAATTTTCATATAAAGAGCTCCGAACTTCGTGACAGTATTGGTTGGAAGACTTTAGCAACCCGAAGAAAAATCTTCAGGCTGAAGTTCTTGCACAGTATTTACAATGATTGTACCGGTATTAATAAAAACACTTATCTAAAGCAGCCATATTACATTTCGGAGAGACTCGATAACACAAAAAAGATTAATAGTTATCAATGCCGCATTAAAGTATTTAAGTATTCGTTTTTCCCTAACACAATAGTGGGCTGGAATAAGCTTCCGAATGATGTGGTTTGTGCACCTGATTTCGAAAGTGCTGTTGAAGCGATAGTCTGGTGTATTTTTTTTTCCCCGTCTCGTGTGTTTACCAGCACTGTGCCATCACTCATACTAGTTGTAAACTCATTTAGTCTTCATTTAATATGTTGTGTCATCCTTGCTGACATGTTTTCCAATATTTTCTTTGCATGTGTTATTGTATATAGTAATAACCCCCCTACAATAATGCCTTATGGGCGCTGTAGGTACTTTGAATAAATAAATAAATAAATAAATTCATAATATCTCCCCGAGAATAAGGACACCTAACAAGTACGGAGTCCGGGTGATTTTTCAGTTCCCAATAAGTCACTGGAATGTGGAAAAAGGTCAACAAGAATGGAGACCACAAAAGGAAACCTGGGTGCAACATCTAACACAAAATCACCTATGTAAAGTGTGACGGAAACGTATTTTACAGCATTCCACTCAGCTGTCAACGAATCTAACGCGCAGGTGCCTTAACAAGAGGCTTAGAGAACATGAAAGATCATGTGAACAACTTGCCAAATCCGGGATTTTGGCACCTCATTGCGCACGCTGTAGATGCACACCCCTGCTAAAAAACACCAGGGTAATAGGTCGGCTAGAAACAGACGGTAACAAGAAATTACCGAAGCTTGCGCAATGCACGTTGCTGCAGATAAGCAATGCGTCAGCTCATTTTCAGTGATGTTAGGGGGAACTGAATTAACCTAGTTCAAGAATAGTAATCTTCGGCTGTTGTATACTTTAAAAGAGTTAGATGTTGGGCTAGTTGTATTTCTGACAAATTATACATATTTGCAGCGCAACCAGGGCAGAAACACAAAGACAAACACGAGCACTCGCGTTTGTCTTTCTTTCTTCGTGTTTCTGTCCTGGTTGCGATACAAATAGGTATAAGTTCGGCTTTGTAAGCGCATGTGTTGATCGTTTTCCGGTTTTTTTCTTTCTTTTTTCATTTCCTTTTTTTCCTTTTCCTTTATTCTTGTCAACGCCGTGCGCTCCTCCCTCTTCTGTGTATGATATGGCGTCAATATGTGTATATACTCATATTTCTTCAAAGATTAAACGTTTGTTAGAAACCGCTTAGTCCTGTGCGTTAGTCCCTGTTCCGTATTTTGATAGCGCTCACCAATGCCTTCAAGAAGTCCTAGACAAGGAAAACTACATATGCGTTGGCAAGAAGTAGCGTAGCCATTAGCACGCTCGGTTCCCGAACGGAAGGATGGTGGTTCGAATCCCATCGTGCACAAAGTTCTTTTTTCTGGTCTGACTAAAAAAGCGGGACACCTCTGCTGACAACCTTCTGCTGACGACCATTTGTCGACAACGATGAGGCATTAAAGACTTTCGCCTTAAAAGAGTGAGACACTAGAAGGAATGGGACCAGTTTACTCAGCTTCTTACCACTCGCTGAAATTTCGGATGTCAGCCCGATGGTTCGCCGCCATCACCTAGTAGATATCTGTCCCTAAGTTATTCCATCAAATTATGTGGAATACCTTCTGCAATATGGCCCTCCAACCCAGAGCAGTTTTTTTGCCGTTGTCCATTCACTTCGAACCATCCACAGCGGAAAGTGTGACATACACTTCAAGCGTCCCTTTTGTCGGCGCCCACTGTTTCCAAGGCAGGCATTGGATTCATCTTTGGGGCGTCCTGTAGTGCATTCTCGCTGCGGTGAAAGGGAATTAACAAAATGCGTCGAGATGAATTGCCTACGTTTGTCTTCACTAATTTTCTCATTAAGACCATTTCGCTTAGGCGTCGTATCGGTGGTAACGGTGCGTAGCGCTTTTTGCCTGATGTAGAAAAAACGAACCGTTTGTATTGAAAATCTCTTAAATTCAAATCAAGGCTGAACGCAAGCGACTTATAAAAGAAAACCAGAAGTGTGAGTGTAGTCGGTGGAAACGGCCTGGTCGCGTGCTGTCGGTGGAAATTCAGTCGTCTATTTTTCTATTCAGTCACGTTCTCAACTTACGGCCACGAGTATCAGCTGTTAGCACGTGCCGAGGTTTATCTCACGTTTTACTTAAACACACAGCACCATTGGAATGAATGCTGGAGAGCTAGGCGCATTTTATTCTTCGAGAGCACGCTCGGGAGCGTAGGAATCCATCGTTTCGCACATCTCAGTACATGTGATTTGCCTTCGAGTGAAATATTTCCATTTATAACTGCGTGCGGTTTATATTTCACTCGTTAGCAAATCTCTCTTACTTCTTTTACTGTGCAGCTTTAAAATACTTGACATTCCTGCATTTCATCTCAAACGCGGTAAGTACATTGCCTGCCAAAAGGATTCCGCCTTCTTTAAAACTCCATTTACTGGAACATCCTCCCTAAGGTGCTACTGTATTCTTTGTTTTTCCTCGTCAACATCCTACTATTGGCTTTGTCTGTTTAATCAGCTTTTTGTTGCGTTTTAATGGTGGTGAACAGTGAATTGAACTCACGGCTGGTAGAGGAGCTGGGGCTTGCTTAAAGATTAGAAAATGATTCTCCTTTGCTGTCTGTGGCTTGCTTTCTTAAAAAAAAATATTCTGCATTTTCTTCATCAGTTTGTTATCATCATCATCGTATCATCATCAGTTTTTTACATGATGTCGCATTGAAACTGCCCATCGCCGGATGGTAGGAGTCTGAAAATTTTGACTTTCAAGAAGGTGTCTCTCCGAATAACACGACAAACCTTAGGTAAACCTGAGAGCGCGACTGTTCGTCATCCTCACCAGAAGCACAGAACAGAGGAGATTAGGTAAAACATGCTTTGCAACGCAGCTTTTAGAACCAACCGGCCTCGGTTTCACGTAGATGGCGTCCGCTCACGGATCTGGATAAAGAGATCAATCTGGTAGACCCGGAAACGCAGACAACCGCCGGTGCATGATCCCAAAGCTTAAGGTCCCTCGTCGCCAGAGGAAACTTCTTCGCCAGAGGGTTTGGTGCACGTGTCCGCTACACGGGTGGAAACGAAAATCAGTTAGCGCTTCCCCCTTGCCGCACGAATGAGATTTGTACCAGTGATTATTATTTTCTTTTCAGAAATTGGACCACGTCTTTTCAGGATAAAAGATGCCTTTGGGCGGCTGATGAAGATGTGCCATGCAGAGATCCTTGATATTGCAAAGATAGTACCACCCAACAAAGTGCAAGCGGTAAGATATTGCTTGTAATCCACTTCAATCAAGCTGAACTCTCACGAAGGAAGGAAGTTTGAAGTTTATTTCCATTTCAGTAAGAAATGATTGACCCGAGACAAAAAGTGAACGTTAATTCACTTGACGGCGCTCGGGCCCCATCACATGGCAACACAGCGAGGTGTCGGTAATAACAGTTGTCCGAGTACATTTACAGACATTTAACTCTTACTACACATAGTTGAGGTTTTGTGTGTGTGTGTGTTAAAGTTAAAGGCACAATGTGAACGATAAACATGATCAGCGAATAACAGGAATTGTGCATAGCAACAAAACCAAAAAATACAAAAAATACATACGAGGAACACACTGTTTGTTTTGTACGTGGAGGGAGTACGTGCTCTACGTACGCGTTCGTTAGTTTCGTTCTCAATGAAGGAACTCCGGTAAAACTTAACAACTGGTTTAACAACTGGACGGAATTTTTGGAATCGACCCATTTTTTATGTGATGAGCAGCACGGATTTAGGCGTGGTTTGTCTACGGTCTCACAACTGATAACCACTTGCCATGATTTTTTTATTGCAGTTAATAACAAACAACAAATGGACGCTGTTTTTCTTGACTTCGCCAAAGCCTTTGATAAGGTTCCGCACACTAAACTCATACAAAAGCTTTACACTGCCGGAATCAATCCTAATATTATAGACCTTATTAGAGCCTACTTAGAAGACAGATTTCAATATGTCCGTGTTAACGATGAGTACTCTGATGAACTTCCTGTTTCAGCTGGTGTTCCGCAAGGATCAGTTCTGGGGCCTATCTTATTTTTAGTTTACGTAAATGACATAATTAATGTGGTTGATTCGGAAGTTAGAGTTAAACTATTTGCAGATGACTGCGTTTTATATTCCTCAGTTAACTCCACACCGGACCAAATTAAGCTTAACAGTAACCTGCAGAAGATCTCAAACTGGTGTAACCAATGGGGTATGTTTCTTAACGTTAATGAATGTTCCGTACTTAGAATTTGTAAAAGGAAAACTGTTCTGATGCATCCATATTGTATAGCTGGCGTACCACTTCCAGAAACCTCGTCTGTGAAATACCTTGGAGTTCAGATAACTAATTGCCTAAACTGGGATGCTCACATCGATATTACATGCGGGAAAGCTCTGAAGACTCTGTGGAGTTTGAGGCGTAAACTGTCAAAGGCCCCAAAACATGTCAAACTGGCAGCGTATAAGGCTTTGGTGCGGCCTCGTCTGGAATATGCTTGTTGTTTATGGGACCCATTTACGGCCAAGAATATCTCCAAGTTAGAAAGAGTGCAGAGGATAGCGGCCCGTTTCATTTGCAATCGATACAAACGAACAGATAGTGTATCTGCTATGATCAATTCTATTGGCCTAGAATCCCTTCAGACAAGGCGCACTGAAGCAAGATTGAAATTTTTGTACCTAATATATAATAACCTGATTAGAATAAATACCCATGATTATATTACTCCTGTTTCACGAGCAAGTACGCGTTATAACCATGGAAAAATGCTGCAAGAATTTCGTGCATACTCTAACACAGTTAAACACTCATTTTTTTTCAAATCAATTGCAGAGTGGAATGAATTGCCGAAGTGTGTAGTGAACAGCCCAAATGTAGAAACGTTTGTTGGTAATTTGAGAGCCTTTTCTATGTGAAACCCTTGTCTTTTTGGTTTCATTTTTCGCATCATCGTTTGCTCTTGTATGAAGTTCGTGCATATCTTGTTTTTTCATTTGTATCTGTGCTCATGCCCGTGCTCATGCTTGCTTGGAGTCGAGCGACTCTGCAGTATTAAATAAATAAATAAATAAATTGGCCGAATGGTAAAACAAGAAAACTTTACAGAGAGACTGGAAGCACGGCCTTTCCATTGAGCGTCTCACAAAGCACTGTTCTTTCGATGCCGGGCCGAGTTTTCCTTTCTCCCTCTTCTGCCGCCGCTCCCGCCTCTCCGACCTTGGACAGTCAAAGAGTTCCCGGAAAACGTCGACGGGCAACCGCGCTGCCAGACCTCAAAGCCTGCCGCCCGGTTCAGGGACGGTCGCGGGGAGACGGCCACGGGATCCCCTTTCGGGCGCCTGTCGCCTGGTCGGCTCGCGCGCACACACTCACACACGCACACACAGGCGCGCACACACATGTACAAGGGTCCTTCACCGAGGAAATCGCGTGTCGAATGGCGCCGCATCTTGTCCCCCTTTTCGTCTGCGACACACACTGCAAGAAACCAGAAAAAATTACGTTTCTGAGAGAAAGAATGAATGTATTGTTTTCTTATTAACATTTTCAATATTAACTTTACTTTGACGAAAATAGTTTAACAGAGTGGGGTGAGTATGTGCGAGTATTTGTTGGCCAAACGTCGTTCGTACGAAACGTACCGTCCAGTTATGAGCAGAACGCGAAGGATATGCTCGTGTAAGTGTTGTTAAACTGGCGATCGACAGCATTGCACTCTCAGAGGTAGTTACATTACTTTAAAATTCTTAAAGAGTGGCGCGATGTGAGTGTAGTAGTCTTTTCCAGCCATATGGCGAATAGCCTTCTTTTGTAGTGGATATATTCGATTTAATTTTGTTTGTGTAGTTGTACCTCATAAAAGGAAACAATAGTTTAGTTGAGACAAGAATAACGAGTTATAGGTATGTAGCTTAATTTTCGGCGGTAGGAAGAAATGGGGTTTTGCTAAAATACCTACTGTTTTTGCCAGGCGTGAAATTATTTCATTTATGTGCTTATCCCAGGACAAATTTTTGTTGAAATAAATGCCTAGTGTTTTCATTTCATCAACAACTTCAATAGGAGCGTGGCCAAAAATTAGGTTATGATTTGGCATTTCTGTATTATAAAGAGAAGCAGCCACGAGGTATTATGGATCAGGCATTAAAGCACTATGCGTTAAGAAAGGAGAAATGCTTATTTTTTTTCTTACGCAGTGAACTCGTATTATTTTTCCAGATTAAGATTCAAGTGAGATGGATTTCGCAAAATCACATACAGAGCTTGTTCTAGTAGCTTAGTTCTCACTTTTTCGCGGTGTCGTCGCCGTCGCTGCCCTTTGCTGTTGCATATGCCTCCCAGCGAACGAACGCACCAGCGTAGGAAGAGTGCCAACAACATGTAGCGCTGTGGTCCGCGATCTCCAGGGAAAAGCTAACTTCGGCAACAGAGCTCACACCGGACGTGCTAACCAAGGCAAGGATGCAGAGTATACTGCCCTCGGAACTATCGACTCAATCATTACTACACTACTGCGGCTACTTCTGTCTACGACCGTGTTTAGCGGCGCTAATTGTAACTCTTCCATAACATAAACACGATTTCTGTCGCGTCATGCGTGGCATCAGTTTTGTGTTAACCCATCAGGGAACGAGAGAAATCTAATGGAGGGATTGTCTTCATTTTTTGTCACATAATGCTCCCTTATAAAGGAAAACAGGTTACTGAAATTTGCTCACGATTGCTTCATTCGTTCCGAAGTTACACAGGTGTACTTTTTATAGTACACTGGGTCCTCCCCATAGCACATGTGGCTACTTCGCTCCACTCCTACATGGTGGCGTGAAATTTGTTAACGCGTCCGTGACTTTTGCGCAGGGGGATGTAACACTTCTTACAAGCTCTCCTGAATCTTTTCTCTCTATACTGGCACCGCAGTTTTTCTAATATGCGCAGCAAGCTTTCTTCATTTCAGACAAGCATCAGGCACTATTGAGCCAGAGTGACTACGAACTGCTGGTTTCTGCATGTCAAGGCGTAGGTAATGACAATTGACGTTTTTACCAAAGTAAAAATAGTCCGTAGGCTCGTCTCCAGCAGTTCGGTAGATTGTTTAGGCATTCACAGTTACAAAGTTGAGCTTTCGTGTCAACAGCAACCCCACTTTTTGGCCTAATGCCGTTGTAGGAGCAGTTGGCGTCTTGATCCGAAAGATCGACACCTGCCATACCACCGTTAACAGTAAAAGGAAAGTTCTTTTGGCTTGCAAATGTCCTGTTTTTCGTGCCCTCTTGCCAACCATCACTTTAGAAAACATGTAGGGTCAATGCTGTTATCGTTGCAGTCCATAGTGACTACACTGTCGTTCTTTAACTTCAATGAATGCACGTAATCTACACTATTGAAGCAAGAATCAATTTTTCCTGGCTGCTTCTATATCGTTGCTTTCTTTGGGATGAGGGGACACTTCCTAAACCCGTTTTGTCGAATGGTTCCTGTAGTCCCAAATTCTTCCCGGCGAAGCGTTACAAGAATGTCTGTCTTGACAGGTAAAAAAAATTGCCGAAAATTATAAATGGTCACTAAGCGTTGAAATGACCTCAGGCTACAATACTACAATAAGCACTCCCAAAAGTTTCTTTTCCGAACTCAAGGACTTTCCACAGCAGGTTTAAAATGCATAGCAGTAACCGTCTGCTCTGCAGAACATCCAGTTCTTGAAACCAAATTTTATTATAACCAGTTAAAATCTCACCGTCATCATATTCAGGATAGCTAGCGACGAGTACAGCTGTCTTGAGGCCTGGCTGAGCAGACAAAATGTTTTTTTTTCTGAACAATTGCAAGGAGCTATAAGATCTATGACCTGGAATAGACAGGCGTCGTTGTGCACATAGGAAGACCCAGCGTACTGTAGAATATGGTCGCATATCATTCATCACAGCGCGAAAAAGGCCAAAGGTGAGGGACATTCAATGCATCCATTGTTTACTTTTGTCCTTTGCGCTGCTCTATACTTGAAACCAGCATAATATTTGCATAAACGAGGCCGCGAGAAAATTATAAGCCAGCGATTACAGGTGCAGTTCGCGGGAAACAAACATCCTGATGTTTCACAGTGGAAAGATGACATACTGGGGAGAGGAAACACGCCGTCTTAGTTAGGGGCGTCGCCCGATCCCATGGCGACAAACCCATGATCTACTTGAAAGTAAAAATGCAATCTTGGGTGTTGAAAGCATAAAAAATTTAACCATACTTTTAAAAGTACGCTGGACACTAATGGGTTAATCATTTCTTGAACGATCTATCCCTGTGCACTTTTAGTCTAATGAGGCAAGCAGCTGTAATTCACTTTTGAATTACTGAGCGATGGCTCTCAAAAATTTCATTCCGAAACATTGCCGCTTGGCGGTTGAGAAGCTGCTTTTACCAATGTGCACGGCGTAAAAATTAGCGTGAAGAATTTTCTAAGCGCGAGATGAAAAGCGGCGGCAGTGGTTTTCGAAAATTAACAAGCGCATCGATGGCTAAATTTGTCGTAGCGTAGGCCGACAGATTGGCATAAACAATAGGGCAGTACGCTATGCATATTTCCAAACATTTGCTTTAGTTTTAGTTTTCGAAAATGGCAACATACAAGGGGAAGACATTACTTGCTGCAGACTGGGCGTCGCTCTGATGAGTATGAAAATGCTGACGCTAAGGGGCGAAATGAGACAGTGCGCGGGGCAAAGTGAGACCACCCCTCACAAAAACCGAATTATTCAGCTTTCCAAAGAATAATTACTAAGGAAGCTACTTGTACACCATCACGATCCTTGCGAGCGTTTTCATTTGACAACAACTATATTCTGGCGCAAATTGGTCCTATTTTCTTTCATTACTTGCTTCAAAATTTCTTGCCTGCTTAGCCCGGCTTTGGGCGCAGCCTAGGTTCGCTGTTTATTTTTAATTTTCTGCCGTCTTCGCGAAGTGTATTGCTTTAGTGTCATAGCTGTGGCTCTTTCCCTTCTTTCCTGTTGATGTGGACATGATACTGCTAGATTTGCCGTAGCTGGCTGTGCGATTTTTGACGGAATAGCAGGACAGACAGAACCGAGGTAAACAGACCATCACCACACTTTTGTAGCACCAGTAGCCTTTTTGCTGGTTGGAAACAGTGCGAAACTTAGATTCCAAAGAAACGTCGGATAGCCGGTGCCCTTCGCATTCATTTGTTTTCTTCTTCTACGCAGGGCGTCTTTTGTTCACGAAAATGCTTAGAGCACCTTTGTTTCTTCATGCTCTCTAGCGTTTTTTCATATCATTCCGCCTATATTGTAATCAATGTTTTTCTCATGTACATTCGGAGCATCATAAAGATCGTGAAAATAAATGCAGAGCTTCGGAGCAAACAAAGTCAAAACCTCTACGTTAATTTCTGTATAATAGTGTGATCTTCGATCTGCCCTAAATTTAACCGGTTGCTAAAACAATTTTTCTGTGATAACGTGAAAAACAAACACAGCTAAACGTTTTCATGAGAAACCAAAACGAGCAATCGCATTAAATAAAAGCTTAAAGCAATTCAAACTGCTTGATCGTCATGCTGCGCAGTACTGAAAATAGTGCTCTGCAGAAATTCCCTCACATTTGTATGCTTTCTCGTGCATCAAGGCTGACTTCGGAGCTCCTTTGCGCGCTTGAATAATGCCACATTTCTCAGGTTGGAGGTGATTTTAAGCGGCCGCGTGGCCGACCATGTAAGCTAAATTCTAATAGTTTATAATCGGCTTTATGAATTTGGCGGCGCTCAGAAAAAATAAGTCCTTGTTTGCTCCCATATCGCATTTTATCCGACTATTCAATATTAGCGTTACCATTTCCACCAATAACACAAAAACAGCTTGTCTTAACACTGCATTCAAGGGGCCTATCATTAAGAGCCGTTGTCTCAGAAGTTTATTTTTGTTCGTTTATAGACTGAAACTTGATAGCATCAGGTCGGTGTGGGCAAATAGTCTGGAGACGGTTGCCAGCGCTCGAATTGTGCCATCTGTCATGAGTAGGACTTTAAACTTTCAAAAAATTTAATTTTCGAATATACATCTCGACCAGGGACTCTGAAGAGCAAGCATCTTGCTATGCAGCCGAACTTTAGGCACCGTGATGCCATCCGGGACAGTAACCAGATATCAAGGTTTCATTCTCGGGTGTAGAGGGAAACTCTTACTGCACCCCTCGATACAAAAGGGCTCGAAAAGACAGCAGAAGGGTTTTCCTTACCGCAAACAAATTTAGAGCGTAAGAGGTGACATCTCCTTGCCTTGATACTTTGTTACTTTGATACTTTGATACTTTGATACTTGCGAACACATTGTTGGCCAAAGAAAGGCTGCCTTGTGATTTTCACCTATTTTGGAGCACTCTTTGTTAAGGCCAGAAGTTTTCCTCCCCGTTCTGCGTATTGTCACATTATAGAATGCGTTCTTCCACAGACCACTTTCCTGATCTGCAAAGCTTTCAACACCTGCATAGAATCAATTCCACCGCACAACGAGTCTTCTGTGCTGGCTGGTTTTATGGCATGTACATCTCTTTGATACTTTTTGCTGAACCTTTCGGGTTATATGCGGGAAGGATCTAGAAGCTAAAGCATAGCATACCTACGTCCGAGGCAGTCGTTGGAATACGCTTACTAACTGAGCAAGAATAACTGTCGTGCGTGTGTTTCGTCATACCATGGAAGGAAATCTGATGACGTTCAAGGAGTAAATTGTGATACGCTTGGGAGACTCACTGCGCCTCTCACTGAAGGTACTGAGCACCGCGTAGTCAATAAAAGGTTGCTCCAAACGGCAAACTTCTTTTGTTCAATCTTTTGTGCGTGACAGTGTAGCTTTTGTTCCACGGGGAATACGGCCTCTGTTAACTGTCACACTAGCGGAATCGCCTACGAAAAGAAATTGAAAGCAAGTAGAACAAAACGAGATAACCTCATTATAACAGACATTTATTGAACACAGGCGAGAGATCAACGCAGTCTACTGGTGACTTATAAGGGAGACTAGAGCAGGAAGGAGGTCCTTAGTTGACTTAAATTCAGGTGTTAAGCTTCAGCCAAGCAAGAGGGCACAGGCATACAAGCCAAGAATTACGGTCTTACTTGTACATTTCCTTAGTTAGCTACAAAATACGACGTGGGTTAGGTATCTAGGGTGCTGGCAAGCTTCCTCAGGAGACACCTCAGTTAAATAAAAGATGCCCCATGAAATACTCCGACCCCATGAATTAGATAAAATTAAAAGTATCAAACAACATATTGGAGCAAAGTTAACTACATGCACATAATGAAAAATAATACGAATGGCAAAAAGCAGATGCATGCAGTCGGAAGGCAGGAGGACAATGGCTTAACCTGTTGGGATGAGATAGTTGATTTCGCAAAGCAATTCCAATTGCACCTGTAGAACAGCTCACTGATACATGCTGTAACAATGAAAAAGCGGGGAAGTTGACATCGATACTCCGAAGGCACCGAAAGAGAAAGTGAAGGTATTTTATAAGAAAATAAAATCGAAAAGCGGCAGCGACACATGTAAAAACTGGGCCTGCCTTGAAGGTGGGCAGAGCAATTGCGCAGGAAAAACGAGCAAAAGAATAATCCCAGTTTTTCAGGACTTCGTATTTCCCGGCAGGAAGAAAAACTACAAACATCATTATAATCTAGAAGAAAGTGTACCCTGAAGATTTACAGAACTATTGACCAATGAACTTAACGCCTACTGATTCCAGTGTATTTACTAATATAACGTTTATTAGACAAATCTTATACATATTTAGTGTATGACCAACAGCACAACAAAGTTTAAAAGAGGGCACCTCTTCCCAGCGCCTCTCAACCGTGAACTGCCTCATGAGAAAAATGGCTCTACGCATGATTTCAAACGCAACTGCCCGAATCCTAAGCTCGTCTCCCACAAAGCTATGGTGCTCGCTGTATAGACAGGGGACTTGGAAACGAAGCTTGTTTTGCTTCCCCTCTCATTTGAGATGCGCATTCGTCTCATCGCACAAGTGCTTGCAGAAAATCAAGCCTTCCATAGTCACGAGACAGATTTTGATAATGCAAAAAGAAAGCACTACTCCCACCATTGACTCGAATTCACGTGAAGACTAGCGTAGCCCATAATGCGTGGCTACTTTGCTGTGTATCAACTTTAAGCAGTATGCACTTGTATTTATAATGATAGACACAGTACAATGTTTAGATGACATCTATATCATTAGGACAGATATGAAAACACTCAACAAACAAAAGGCTTTTGAGGTGCTGCATACTTTTCAGAGCCCCCTAAAGCACGATTTTGAGACGTCAGTAGCCTAAGACCAGTGATACACGCGGTCGTAACTTCATAGCCGGGCTCGGTAGTTATAGAAAGCGGCGCAGCAGGAAATGCCGTGATCATTACAGTTACCCCTACATAGGTCGCCAGAGCCCAAAAGCTATATTTATGGAGTTTAAAATCCTAACATAAGCCAATTATATTGTGTCATTATCATTAGACGCCGAGCAGTATGCACTGCACAGTTTTCAAAGATAATGTCCGCATGAGAACGTGCCATTGATTTATGGCGAATGACGGGACCATGTGCTGCAGAAGAGTCGGGAACTGGACCAGATGTCACGCGCTAACTACCATTCGCGCCATGCAGGCGCGTCGACAGAGGCGCCGGAATCCATTGCAGACCCTGACCGCCAATCATATTACCGCTAAACTTGCAGTATAGTTCAATCTTCTCCGGCAAGAAACTACAATCTTTATGAAAGCCATCATGATAGAACGACGGATACGTATTTACACGCAAACTAGACGCAAAATAGCCTACATGGAAAGCTAAATGGTATCAGTGGATGCAAAGGAGATTTTTTCTTAATCGGCATTTGACGCAGTTCAAACATGAGCAGTGGTACATGCAATATGGGATCATGTTGTTCGGCCAAGCTGTTTTTTATTAACGGCCACATTTCTTGTTTTTGCGTAAGTCAAAACTAACTCTTTTTGCCTTTCAGCTCCAATACTGCACAGAAAGTCGCGTGGCAAACCTGGTATGTTCTCTCTTTGCTGAATAATAATTGTTTTGGTGTTGAAGAGATCCCCGGATAATATCGCAAAAAGAAAACATAACACAAACGTCTGACAAATCGCAAAAGCAAAGGAGCCTTTACCATACAGAGATATGTAACTCTCCATTGCCTACGTAATATTTACTGAGGCATGTTTAATCGAATCAATGGAGTCTTACACTTAAATCATCCAATCACCACAGAGGCTGTGGTAAAAGCAACTGGACTAGAGGCCTTATACACACTAACAGTTTGCTGGTAGAGGAATGAGCAGAATATATCCGACCCCAATATATGGCCTCCGTAGATCAAGAGAAACCACTTGACGCAGTTAAAACATGAGCACTGATACAGACACTATGGAATCATGGTGTGAAACAATTTCGTGTAAAGTACTTGACGATATCGATACCCGCAGCACATACATCACAGTCGCGTGTAAAGACAGCAATAAAATTCTAATAACTAAGTGTGCCAGGCAAGGAGACATGATCTCTCTAATGCTATTCACTGCATGTTCGCAAGAAGTACTCAGAGACCGGGATTTAGAGCACTGGGAAAAAGAGATAATGGAAAATTCCTCTGGAATGTGCGATTCTCTACTTCAATTGCGTTGCTATGCGACTAAGCAGATGATTTTTCAAGCTTGAATTATAATGGGTCTAATAATTAATAAGCAGAAAACTGAAGTAATGTTCAACAGCCTCAGAAGCAAACAGTAGCATATGATTGGCAGCGAGGTGCTGGAACTGGTAAAGGAAAGTACAGGTAATGACCACAGAACAGTTATGAATTTCCCAAAAGAAAGCAATATAACACCAGGATATTACCGGTACTCATCCATGGGGAAGAAACATGGAGGCTAGAGAAAAGGGTTGAATTTCAGTTCAGGACAAAGCAGAAGCCTGTGGCAGAAAAATTGCTATTTAAAACGGCAAAAGAATGCGACTAAGAACAAACTTGGGTTTGTGTCGATTAGAAGCAAAATTGTAGCCTGATAACAAGGGAAACACTTTTGGATAGCATCGTATTGTTGGCACTTGCTTTGCCTAATGAGGCCGGCTAGTTGGATCTATAGTGAAGGCTTGAAAGGGAAAAGATTAGCGGTTTTTGAAAGCTCCAAAGCGATTTTCAATGAAATGCTGCGACTGATTACGGTCCCTTTGCATTTGCTGTCATTGTCAAGGAAGTGCGAATTAACGAAAATAGCGAGGATCACATTTTTACTTTTTATTTTCTATCTTACTGCGACGGCACCCTAAATGCGCGCCGAAAATGTATCTATCCTTTTACCGAAGTATCTCTCGCACACTCAGATGCTGCATGCCACGAATGAAAATTATCTTATTTGGACCCAAGAATTAACTAATTCTGAGCACTCAGCTTCCGCAGGAAATATAATAGATCTTCCTTGTTCCCTGATTTGTAATTTATGTATTAGCTCCTCCTCTCCCCCTTTAAGTGGAGCATATGTTCCTTTCTTTTCTCAGGATCTGTTATGCATTCAAAGGAGACATAGGGGGGCGGAGGCTGTCGGCCTGAGCTGTTTATGAAAAATGTCACAAGGTTAAATGAAGCCGAATGCCGCTTCTCATGGCATTAAAGATAACACGTGCGTAAATAACTAGCATGATCATTATGAATAAAGTTTATAGTGAGGGTACTGTTCGCTCAGAAAGAATACCCCGCACTCTCCCAGTTTAAGCGGTCCATCATACGGGTAGACACTACAAAGAAAAAAGCAAAAGTTAAAATATTGTATAGGACTTTTAAGTAGGCTCTGAATCGCTAACATGGCATTAAAAAATTGGAGAGGACCTTAAGGTCTGCCTTAAGGGTAGGACGCGATAAATTAATTGGCTATTCCCCGTATATGCAGAATTGATAATTCTCTGGTTAACATTAATAGGTCCCTGGGAGTCAACCTAGCACTCCTGGTGGAGTGGCGCAGCTGTTAAGCGATATTCCACTCCGTTCGATCGCATACGCTGCAACCGGTGGGGTTCGTGCCACCCCGTTTGCTATTGCCGAGCAACTTCGACCGACCAGTCATTAGTTTAACTGCCACCGGACACGGTGCACAGTTTGCTCACAATCCTTTGGGCAAGTTGTGATTGCGCCACAAGGTTACGGCACCTAAGCCGCCCACCTGCCTCCTAAGTTGCTTCTCTGCGGATTTTTAGTGGATTTTTCGTGCACGTTCAATAACCCGACCGCGACGACGAATTTTCTGCACCCCAACCTCTTTAACGCTCTCCCATTAATGGCCGTCATGGTTCATCGCATATTGGTGAAACAGCAGTGCAATGCCCGTCAGCGTAAAGAGCACCAGGTTGCGTTCAGAGAAGCCGAACCGCAAAGGTGCACTATGTAACAGCAGAAAATGAAACCGCCTTTTTCTGAGACGGTTAAGATTTCAAGACAAACTACAAGTCCGCAGGCTCAGCAATTTCATACATCGAAGACGGTAACTTATCGAGCCAGTTTGCAGTATCATTGTCTAATATCTTGTCTTCTCTGTTATAGAAAAAAAAATTACCTCAAAACTACTGCATTGTTTCCGTTTCTTCAACCATGTTTGAGGTGAATATTGCCATCAAATGTGGACAACTGCCGCTTCGGAACCTAATTGTTGCGCATACTTACACAAATTCCGCCATGGACCAAGCAGATATGGTCTCAAAATTTCCGACATTATTCCTAAACGATCTCAATGCCTTCAGTTTGACACCTCGATAATGCGGAGGTCGCCTAGGAGGCGACCGCGGCCACATTTATAAGGAGACTTGCCGAAGAATGGAGAGCAGTGGAGCGGTGGTGGCAGCGTCCGGCCGTGGATAAGTTCCCAGGCGTTCTAACTAACGCGTGCCCGCCACTTCGTCTTCATTGCGCCGTGTGCTGAAACATATTGTTGATGAAGCATATTCTAGTTCTAAGTGTGTGGGTGTGGTATAGGGTAGAATTTTCATGCTAGTTGGGGCTGCGTGAAAGTTGCGTCTCAGATATCCGAGCACGCGATTAACGTTGTTAGTGTTGTATTCAATGTGCCCGCGCTAGCTAAGGTTTGACGTAGTATGAATTCCGAGGTACTTATATCTTGTAACTGCTTCAAGTAAACACCATTAATACTATATACGGGCAAATCACTATTAACAGCAGAAATGCGCTTAAGTTAGCACTTTTTATCATTCACATCATGATGAGATAGCGTTAAGGTCAGTCTGAATCATGTGCTTGTCCCGATCGTTTGTTATTGCCTGAAAAAGAACGCAGTCATTGGAAAAAAGATGAACGGAGGAAGAAAAATTACGGCGTAAATTGTTGATAAATCTAAGAAAAATCACGGGCCCCAAGACGGTGCTTTGGGGAACACCGGAAAGAACAAGGTGAACGGTGGAATGAACGTTGTTGACGGACAAATTGCTGACGATATACAAGAAAAACTTCGGGCCATTTTAGAATTTTAATGTCCAATCCTACCATGCGCAGTTTTGTGAATAAAAGGTGATGGGAAACATTATCAAATGGCTTCGCGAAATCTGCGAAGATGCAGACGGCGATAGAGCGGCGGTCTAAAATTGCGTGGTTTGTGTGTGAATAAGAGTACTCGTGTTTCACATGAGTAGGACCTCCTAAACAAGTGCTGGAAGGGTTGAAAATCGAGTTTGATTCAAGGAAAGTGGCAATATGTGAAAACAGTACGTGTTCCAAGATTTTATGTGGGATACTGGTAATAGATATGGGCCGGTAGTTAAAAGGCGAGTGTTTATTACCCGATTTCACACACGAACCGCCTTACTTGTCTTCCATTCGGCCGGTAATTCACCTTTGTCCAATGGCTACTGAAATAGTTTAGGTAAGGCAAGGTATGAATATATTTTAGTACTTTTTAGGAACTTTGTAGTAATACAGTCAACATCAACAGAAGAGGATGTCTTAATGTTGTCAATTATTTTAGCGATGCCCTCAGGATGGATGACTACAGGATATATTGGAAGGAAGTTGTTATGAATGAGTTGAGGCAAATCCGTAGTTTCTGCTCTTGAAAGAAGCTCGGCAATACATCATTCACTACATTTGCGTAGGCACTATCACATGTAGGTCCATCACTTGAACTCGTTAGTATTATTCTAGACGTTTCAGAGGGGTTAATGACGCTTCAAATTTTTCTCGGGATATTTAGCAACGTATCCGCTTGAGTGGTATTCAGGTCATTTGTTTTAGCCTTCTTGACCTCAGAATTTTTTCAGCTGCACAGCGATAACGGGACCAATGATGTTTGGTACGCGATTCTTCAGCTCATCGGAAGAGATATTTCTTTCGGTTAGACAAGCGTTTAAGTTGTGCATTATACCATGGCGGATGCAGATGAACAGATATTACGCGAATGGGTATGAAGTGGCTGGTGAGATCTATGATTTTGTGGGAAACAAAAGTCAGTTTTCGTTAACCGTTCGCAAGTGGAATTCGTCTAAAAACGTGGCCGAGAAATAACCTAGTTCACCAATGGCTTTGCTGAAATCAACGCGATCATACAAGTGCATTGTTTTAGTGTTTTAGTGTGACTAGTAGATTTTGTATGGAAAATGATCAAAGAAAATTTTATCAAAGAATGCTCGCCTAAATGGGGCAAGCAGGTTATTTCTGAACTGAGTTCCGGGCTTGTTGTCTGTACGAGGTCTAATGCACTAGCTGTAACTTCAGTAATTCTTGTAGGCTGAGTAGCCATTTGGGTAAGCTTGAATGCTAGCATAAATTAATGAATTCCTTGCGTAGTATCGAAGATGAGGAAGATTGTACCAAAGACCAGTCGATACCCAAAAAGTTGACGTCGCCCAATAGAGAGACAGGCGACAAAGGGTACCGCGTTACGACGACATTAATGGTATCATGGAGCTTTTGCAACAAATGTAGGAGATGCACTAAGCGATCGATAGCATGCGCCTAGGATTACTCTGCGGTAGCCTAGTTGAAGAAATACCCATATAATTTCGATGCTTGATGTTATGTAAAAAGAAGAAGACTATCTTTATTACTGACTACCATGAGTACACCACCACCTTCCCGATCTTCCCAGTCACAACGATAAAAGAGGAAATGATTTTATGAATCGAATATTTCACATTCAGGTGTGCATTCATGCAGCCAAGTTTCAGTTAACATGATGATGACAGCGCAACATGCAGTTATGGCAGAGGAGAGCTCTGTACATCTGCTGATGACGCTTCGGATATTAGTAAACAAAAGTGACGTTTCAGCTAGGCATAGGCAATGGTCAATACCCCTCGGTACCCTTTAGTCAGATATACTAGGACTTGATGCAACAGGGAGCGACGAAGGTAGGTATTGGGTTATCGGCTTGGTGCGTTCTGGGTTAATCTGAATCTTTTATCGCTGGCAGGGTCGTTCAAGTAAGATCTGTCGTTCACGGCCAGTTGTATTTTAGCTTAAAAGATGAGGAGGCAGCTTCTTTATTGTTTTTTTTGGCATTTCACAATTTTTCTCTGGTTTTGAAGTTCTTGCCTTGTATTTAGGCGAGACTTCGAGGTCTGCATATATTGACTGGACGCTTAGAAGTTTTTTTTTTCGTTTGATCTCATGTTTCATGGTCACTGTCATTAGCGATGCCATGAAACACTCAATTATTTCCACGACTCTGGTCTTCTAATTCATGAATTCTTGCTTGAAACTGCTCGTTGTGCTTGTGAATATCGAGAACCGTGCATTGGAAGTGCTGCTTTACTTAGGCAATGGTTACGTTTAAATATGTATCATCTAAACGGGGATGTAAAAGCCGGTAAGATCAGGTCAACAGTTCAGGAAGGCCGCCGTGCGGGAGAAACAAGATCGGGCTGTTGAGCTTGACTGCTTTCTCAACGGGCGAGGGGTGCAGCTATATGAGAGTGATGACGTAGGCAACAGGCGTGAAAAGTCACTCAAGATTTGTCGGCGAGGTGTTTGTGAAGCAGTCGTGAGGTCAGCTTGTGGGCTTGACGGTGTGCTCGAGGGTGGCCGGAAGATGCACCAGGGGCCAGATTTGCATACGTGTGATGTGCGCTGCCCCAACCAGTGCGGTAGAAGGTGCCACCTGTGGAGACGACCGTGCAGGCGCTGAAGACGGCAAAACAACATCAAGGCAAGTGAAGCCGGAGCGAACAACGGGTGGGCAGAAGCTGATATGAAGCCCGTGACCGCTTTATACTGGAAGTGGTGGCTGGAGGCACAGAACGCAAGTCCGCCACTTTAGCGTCGGAATGAGCGGGACGTCTTGGCGCTGAGACCACAAGCTGCGTTGCACGGGATGTGCTGTTGTGCGTGGAGGTCTTACGCATAGCACCTCCTTTTACGGCTATCTAATTTTTCACGGAGGCAGAGCCACTGGCTAAGTCGTCTCATGTCCAATCAGCCGTGGGAGCAGCAAGGTGAGTTTGGAATCCAGGCGACGGGCAAGTGGGCGTCGCGTTCTACAGGGCTTCACAGGAGAGAGATGACCAAAGGGTTGGGAAGCAGCCGTTTTCGACACGAAGTCTGTCGCGGAAAACCTGTTTTTCGGTGAGTGCGCCGCCAGACGCAGACCTGAAGGCGCGCACAGGACTGTTGAGGATGCAGGAGGTGCGGCAGTGCTCGTTCCAAGAAAACCTTGTTTGTCTTGACATGGTACAGCCGGCCGGAAATGCTGGCCAGAAGTGTCATAGATAAGACCTGTGGCTGCTCAGATGGCCTGTGTCTCGATGGAGACCGTGAAGAAGGGAACAGGACTGGTGCTGAGCCGGACTCTGGCAGCAGCACAAGCGGGACTCACGAGTCGTAGAGCGGCAGCGGGAAGTAAGAGTCCAAGTAGTGTGCTTGAATGGCCATGTGGAGCTCGTCGCAAGAACAGGCGATGCGTAGCTACAGGGCGGCCGTGAGGATGTCGCAGAGTACTGCGTGTTTGAGAGACTGCATGGTGATGTCGTTCAGGTAAAGCACAGCCTCCAGCTTAGCCAACTATTCACCGACACCTTGGGACGTGAACGCCGGAAGCGGCCGGCCGAAGTTCGGTTCCGGCGTGCTTGCCATCCTGGAGCACCGCTGATGGAAAAGGTGCGGCTCTCGGGTTCACGATAATGTGGAGCTGGCCTATGAGGCACCCGCGGCCGTTGAATGCTTGCTGACGAAAGGATAGCGGCGGAGCGGCAGTGACAGACTGCATGCGAAGGCAAGATGCTGAGCATTGTAGTCGTTGCTGTCGCCTGTGGGAGTATTGTAACTAGCGTGCGCCCACCGCTTCCTTATGACTTCGTCTTCCTTGCGCATCGCATCCTTAAACTGGCGCGTTACAACTTTTTAAAGAATTAGCTGGTGGTTTATTACCCGCCGCGGTGGCTCAGTGGTTAAGGTGCTCGGCTAATGAGCCAAAGTTCCCGTGTTCAAACCCGGCTACGGTGGCCGCGTTTCGATGGAGGTGAAACGCAAAGCCACCCCTGTGCTGTGCAATATCAGTGTAGATTGAAGATCGCCAGGCGGTCGTAATTATTCCGAGGCCCTCAGCAACGACATCTCTTTCTCTCTTCTCTCACCCCCACCTTCCTGCCTTCTCTTATGGCGCGGCTCGGGAGTCCACCCTGATGTGAGACAATCACGGTACCATTTCTTTTCCTTAAAAACCAATTTTTCAACTTTTTGGTGGTTTAGCACTAACTACCGCCAAATACTGTGCGAAAGTGCACTTTGTCGAAGGCGTTCTCACTGCCACGTACCTGTAAGAGCAATTTTGGTGTCTGCTGACCCAGGGAGCCAGTTTTGCATATCTTCAACTTTTTCGTCGTCAGTGCCAATTTACCCCATTTACCAGGCGGCCTATGCTCCAGTTCCGCGTTTTTGCAGCAATGTTGTCCACGCCAACCCATGCCGCGCACATTTCTCGGTTACTTCCGCCGCATTGCTGAAAGCGCGATTATTAGTCGTGTAGTAGAAGTAGTTCATGAAGCTCTCGTGGTGCAATGCATAGCGCGAGAGTGTGTGTGTGGCCAGTGCACCAGAGTGCCCAGCACTCTGGTGCACTGGCCAGCGAAGCTGATCTGGTCGTGCCACCACGAGTTTGAATCGCAGTCGCGTAAATATTTATTACACTCATTTATTTGTTTAGGGTTTGCGAACGGTCACCTCAAGGTTGAGCTTCACATAATTCGATAATCCGGTTTGACCTCGTGAAGTAGCGCTTTCCCTCTAAAATTGCAGTAAAATCTTCCCGGAGCACTCTTAGACATATTAGCTGCAATGTAGGAAAATAAAGCCGCTGTGATGACTCAGCCTTTCTGGTGTTCGGTGCGAACCCGAAAGACGCGTGTACAAACCCGGCCACAGCGGTCTAGAGGTCCGAGTAGCCTGCGATGTCGGTGCAAGCTAATGAAAGCCAGGTGGTCGTAATTATCCGGTGTCCTCCACAGCAACGTCCCTTTTAGCCCGAGTTTGAGACGTTAAATCCCATAAAGCAAACCAGTCCAAAACAAGGAAAGACAGGGCCTATAGACTGTCATAAGCGTGGATGCTATCTCTGCATTGTGCTGAGGGGAAAGTACAAATAAAGGGGCTCATGTTGGTCCAGGTGAAAATTAAAAGAAAATACGGCTGAACCACGCGCACGTCTTTCAGCTTCACAAGCTTAATCCAAATGGCGGTTGAAGCGATGACAGGCGTTTTTCCTGACGTTGGAACCCCTTTCAATAATTGCAGCATTATTCAGGTCTGAAGCATATCTACCAGATTTCATAAAAAGCCGTTCGACATTCCCAACTACCACGCTTTTTAGTTTGTGCACAAAAACAGTGCATTTTTTTGAAACAGTCCACATAGAATCCTTTATGAACATTTTCACTGCCTTACATCGCCTTCTCGTGCGCCCAAACTATTCTAATTTCAGGCACCTCTGGCAACGAATTCTCGAAAATGCGTCTATATGCTGTTTCATTGTCTTTTTCAAACAGAACGGGCCTTTATATACAAAACTACGACTGCCCAAAGAATATGCTGTCGCAACTTCAAACTTCTCGGTAAGATTTGTCAATCGCCCCTTGTGAATATAACAATGAATTAGCAAAAATTACGACTATTCGCACTTTAAAAGTGCAACGTTGTACCAAGCAACCAATAAATATCGCCAAATTTGATGCGAGCAGACTACATTTCGTGTGCAGTGAATAAGTCCTGAGCCGCGGTTCGATGTTAAGAAGAAATTAACTCGCCGCCAGAAAGTTTTTCTATTCTAATGAGAGGTATATCATGACAGACAGGTATAAAACTCAAAATTTCAGATAATTCTCCTTAAGTGGTCTTCAAATAGGCCACAGGCCTATACTTACCTGGTTCCATTGTGCGTTTTTCAGCAACAGCACTTACGTTCACTCTAGGAGCATCAAATATACGTTAATGTGTTGTAGTACAAGATGATCCCTTTAACATAGAACACCTATTCGGTGTAAATACGAATTGCAGTAGAAATTTTAGAAACACACCCATATTTAAGACATTCCAATTTGGCTGTTTCATTTAAAGCGCAGCATGTTCAGTACGTTCCCTATGCATAACCGCTATAAATTATCAGCAGCCCAGCAACAGTCCTGCAGCCCTACCTATGACAGTGCGGAAAATGGCATAGTGACACGAGGGATCTTTCGAATAGAAGGACCGTCAGAAAACTGTGACCTAAATTTTTCAGAATAGTCGGCAGACCTGTGACTGGTTTCCATGCGTACAGGAAGAGCAGCAACTTAGGAGACAGCGGAAAGTTTTATGCGCTCTGATTACTTTTATACGCAAGAGCGTGCCATATGCATTCATGTATTCCTTATATGCCATACAGAGCATTTCTCCCATGTCCTTGAAGAACAAAGAATATTACACAGAGAACCGAACATACCCTCGGTCCATACTTAGCGTTAGTTCGTTGTAAGAACCAAGTTATAAGTATTTATAAGAGCAATGCCCACTGGACTGTTTTAATCGGCGCCGTATTATTGTCCTGTTTCAGCGATGCTTTAGGAACATCAGCTTCACACCCGTTCCTATCGGTGTTCTCTTAGATGGGATAGCATTTGTCCGGAAAGCTGTTTTGTCATATGGATAAAAGGGAAGGAGCGAATTGTTTTACCGGCGCTGCTACCTTGTTCTGTATTCAAGTTCTTGCATTGCGCCCGAATGAACGTAATGACGGCCTGCTGTGTTCATGAAAATAAAACTCCCCTGGTTGCTGATTTGTTTCTTTACTCTTAAAAGAAGCCTTCTGGATGTTTCTTACGTAACCTTCATTTCATGCGAGACAACCTCTGTGAGGAAAAAATCAACCACTGAACTAGCTTTCATAGTAACATGGTGGACCTATTCACATGAATTATGTTCGTACATCTCAGTTACTACAACTAAATGTGGTAATTACCTTATGAAGACCTATGAAACTATTCCGAAAATGTTTCGCTATTTATTCTTTAGCAGAGTAGCCCACTTCACAGCAGTACTCATCTAGCGCCACCAGTCGGGTGGTGATATATATGCCTCTGAGATTCTAGTGATTAAAAGCTGTTCATACCAGACTGCGGTTATGTTAAAACGTTCTGCTAGAGTCTTCACTAGGTCCCTATTAACAGCTTTGTGAATTCTGCAAGCCAGTTTAACCAGAAAACGTTTTCCAACAGAAGCTGTTCACAGGCTCATTCATGCTCCCTGGCCTCCCTTTAAAGGAATCTCCTACATTGTATTCTAATTCATAAAAGAGAGGGCTTGTCTCTACAAGTACTATTTGCATTAAAAAGAAATTTTTAACTTTGTTTCTGACTTGTAAACATTAAAAATATATAAGGACTCAGCAATACATTTATTCCAAACTTTTGTATTCAAATTTCAACTTTTGAATTAAAAAGTGCATTGAAAGATATAGGTATTTCTTTATAATTTATTTATATATTTATTTATTTTACCCTAAGGGCAAAGCATTACAGAGGGGAGTGGTTAATACATAATAACACTGAAAATACAAACAACGGCAGAGAACACTAAATTGCCAAAACATACATAAGAGATTAACTGATAAACACAATATATCGTTCAATAGAAGCAGTAACAGCAGTGCGAAACAATACAGGGTCAGGAATTGTGGCAACTGAAGAAGGAAGGTGGTTCAGTCATATGACGTGCTAGCAATAAAAGAATCCGAGAATGTTTTAGTTTTGCATGTAGAAATGCCTACCTTACGTATGTGATCTGTGCGGTGTGAAATATATGAAGGGGGAAGAAGTAACTCGCAGCGAATGGACTCATGATGAAATATTTTGTGAAAAAAGCACAAGCGTGCAATTTTGCGCCGTGATGCAAGTGAAGTTAGGCCCAATGTAGCCTTCATAGCCGTTACGCTTGACGTACGCCGGAAGTCAGAGAGAATAAAGCGCGCTGATTTGTGTTGCACCATCTCCAGTTGGTCGATCAAACTCTTAACACCAGGATCCCAAACTGATGACGCCTATTCTAGTTGTGAACGTACGAGTGTGGTATAGAGTAGAAGTTTTATCTTAGTTGGGGCTGCGTGAAAGTTACGTATGCGATTAGCTTTGTTAGTGATGTGCTCAATGTGCGCATGCCAGCTAAGGTTGGACGTAATATGAATTCCGAGGTACTTATGTTTTGTAACTGAATCAAGTAGCACACAATCAGGAGTATATACGGGAAGATAGCTAATAACACGAGAAATGCGCATAAGTTTGCACTTTTCAGCATTCAAAGTCATATTGCAAGTTTTGCACCACGTTGAGATAGCGTTAAGGCCAGATTGAATCATGTGCTTGTCGTTATCATTTGTTATTTCCCGAAAAAGGACGCAGTCATCGGCAAAAAGATGTACAGAAGAAGAAAGATTGCTGGGTAAGTCGTTGATAAATACAGTCTAGCCCGGTTATAACGAAGTCGGCGGGAATCAGAAATCACTTCGCTATATCAGCTATTTCGTAATATGCGGACTACGAAAAGAAAATGCAAACATCGGCATACCGATTATTGCCGCTGAAAGAAGTCGTCCAGCGTCCCCTGAACACGTTTCGCGAGTGCGGCCTTCAGGATTGCGGCTTCCATACCATCCAACTGCGAACCAAAGATCTAGTCGAACTCCGGACTCCCGAGGTACATCCGTAGCGTGTCAACAGCTGCGATGGCCGCTGCGGAGGTGACCGGCTTAGGGGCACAACTAGCATCGTCGCATTCGCTGTCGGATGCGCTCTCCGCCAAGGTGTCTTCCATGACACTCCCGGCAACTTCTTCAGTCGTCAAGTCCTCGGTGGCAACAAGGTCTTCGTCGACGAAAACGAAGTCCATGTGGCTTAGACCCGCAGGCACAAGGTTCAAGTCGCTAGCGGAATCCCAAAGCTGGTCCAAGCAGGCCGTCGCGGCGGCAGCATCAGCGGTTGCAGCGACGTGAATCGCGGTAGCGTCGTCCCCAGCAGGCGCCGCCTCCGCGCTGCTGCTTCGGGAGAAGCCGGCTTTCTCGAAGCAAAGGGCGATGGTCAGGTGCTTCACATCCCTCCAGGCTCCGCTTGCGAAGAAAATCGCCTTTACCAAAGGCACCTTCATGCCGACCATGTTGTCGGCAGTGTGAACATCAATCAGGAGACGCTCGATCACGCGGCGCCGGTAGTGGACCTTAAAGTTGGCAATAACCCCCTGGTCTATAGGCTGCAGCTTGACGGTAGTGTTCGGGGGCAGGAACAAAACCTCTACAGCGCTCAAGTGTGCGTTGACGTGATGCGCACTGCCGTTGTCAAGCAACATCAGCACCTTGCGCTTCTTACGGACCATCTACAGCTCTACGCCGTGACGCCGTTCAAGGACGGCGCAACACGAGACCGGCGTGCCATGCGATGCAGTGAAGCAACCTTTCGCTCCGCAGGAGAGCAGACGACGCCACGAAAGGACGCCGTCAGCCGAATTTTGCTCTTATTTTCGCGGAAAAAATCGCCTCAAGGACGCAAAAATGTGTTGATTGGCAGATTATTTTTCGGTTGGTATTAAATCTCTTCGTTATATCCGCTGACGCGCTCTTATTTACTTCGTTAAAACCGGACCCAAAATGTATTGAAAATGCAAAAATGGGAATGGGAAATTGAAATACCTTCGTTATAACCGTTATTTCGCTATAAGTGGCTTCGTTATAAACGGGCTAGACTGTATAATAAAAAGCAGGGGCCCCAATACGGTGCCTTGGGGAACACCGGAAAGAACAGGGTTCAATTAAATTCCAGTTTCAATTCAATTCCAATTCCAACGAATTCCAAAGAATTCAATTCCAATTTCAAATATTGCAACATTTTCACTTTATATCAAACTTATGAGCGTTTGATTTGAATCGCATTTTATACTGGATTATATTTTTGGTTTCAAAATTAGGATTCTTCAACTAAAATGTTATGTCATCTTTTATTTCAAGTAAATCTATATTTGAATTTAGGCTCGCATTTTATATAAGATAAAGCATTATCTTCAAACAAATTTCAATTTGATGGAACAAATAGCCAAGGCGGTACTCTCTGCTACGGATTTGGCTTCAAAGATGGTTTAGGGAGGCTCTCAATATCGAATGCCGCTTAAAAAAATTCGTATTTTTGCGCAAATATTAAGCGCCCAGTCTGAGAGGAGCTATGGAAAGAAAATTAAAGGTGCAACGTTAAGCTGGGCCTTAACGGTAACGGTTTGGATTCTAAGAGAAAGCAAGCGTAGCAGGGGGCGGTGGAATGTTAGGTTGGGGGATGAGAGTAAGAAGTTTCCTGGGATACAGTGGTCGCAGCAGGCAAAAGACAGGGTTAGTTGGAGAGACATGCGAGTGGCCTTTGCACTGCAGTGGGCATAGTCAGGCTGATCTTTACGATGATGATGTGAGAAGACTGGAAATGTTTCGCATTTTCGTGTGTCTACGAACGCACTACGCCGATCTAAGAAGCGCTTGGCACATGACTACCATTTCGTCCACGCCGCGTGTCTTGAAGCTAGCGATAAAATATGTGAGTTCAAAAAATGATGGAATGAATTTTTAGTAAAATCCTGACCATGACCTAAGCAAATACCGAAGGTGTTAGCAGCTGGCAAGAAGCTGAGTGTTTGTCATTATTGGCGCATATAAATGAGCTATCGAAGTATAAAAAAACGATACATTTTCAGATCTTCTGCGTATGGTGAAGCGAGTTGTGACATTAGGTTCAGAATCATGGTTAGATACTGGTACAATCTAGAGACGAGTTCTCCTTAGATGTACACAAGAAGCTGAGTGTTTGTCATCATTGGCGCATATAAATGAGCTATCGAAGTATAAAAAAAACGATACATTTTCAAATCTTCTGCGTATGGTGAAGCCAGTTGCGACATTAGGTTCAGGATCAAGGTTAGAAAGTGGTACAATCTAGAAACGAGTTTTTCTTAGATGTACACATGCTATTGATGACAACGCGATGATAGTTATGTAGGCGTTTTTATTCTTGTTAGTAAAGATATCATTTCACGCATCATAATTATTTAAGTACGTAAAATGAAAGCACTGTGGGCCCAAATCAGATTACAAAATGGAAACATGATGTCGGTGTGTCCTTTCTATCGGGCTTCAGGTAGTCTAACTGATATCTTCTGCAAATTTAAACTGCCATTAGGAACGATAAACAATGACTGTGTTTGGTGATTGGTGCGGATTTCAATCTCCCCGCAATAAATTGGTTTCGGGTTTATGGAGGTTTAAAGTCCCAAAGCGACTCAGGCTATGAGGGACGTGAAGTGCACAGGAAACTTCGACCACATGGGGCTGTTTAACGTACACTGACATGGTACATTGTACGGGCCTCGAATTTCTCCGCCATCAAAATTCGACCGCCGCGGCCGGCATAGAACCCGCGTCTTTCGGGTCAGCAGCCGAGCGCCATAACCACGAAGACACCACGGCGGCCTGCCCGACATATATTGGCCGCACGAGACAGTTGAGATTCTCCTTTACGTGGCGACGTGAGGAAACACTTGTTGATGATGTAATTGGGTTTCTTAATGGATTGATGGCTCGGACTGGCAAGCATTCACAGTACTTGACGGCAGGAAATGAAGGTTTTAACTATTTATTTACACGTAAATAAACAAGAAGAAACGAACAAGGAGAAAACTACTTACAGCATGACTGAACCGTTGATTAAATGAAATCAGCCCCCGCTTAAACGACAGCGCTAAGATTTGAGCCCTCTGTCTCCGCCCTTGGCGGGGACAGCAACCAGTAATAAATCAGGCTACGCTTCTTACCAATCGATGGTTAGGGAAAGGAAAATAAAGTTTCCGTCAGCTAATCAAAGACTGGGGAAAGGATATTAGCTAACCAAATACTTGGGAAAGGAGAGGTTCCGAGCACCCATACAAACAGGACTGAATTCATTGCATTCCGAACCTCTGCCTTCCCCTACGTTTCCTCTTCCGCGCACGTGCATACGGGACACACGTATGCCTCGCGAACAATCACTTTATAAAAAATTTTCGCTGTGGCTTAGCTTGGTTAAGCCCGGTAATTGCGAAAGCAATATCCGTACCTACGCCATGGTACAGCTGGTAGTGTAGCTGGTGGTGGTGCTTGTGGTTAGACTTGTGGTGATGCATCGGTTATACAATCCAATCCAATGCAATCGAATCCAAACCAATCCAATCCAATCCATTCCATTCCAATTCAATACAATACTATCCAATCCAATCCAATGTAATCAACTCTAATCTAATGTAATATAATCTAATCTAATCTAATCCAATCCAGTCCAGTTCAGTCCAGTCCAATCCAGTCCAATTCAATGTAATGTAATCCAATCTAATCCAACTAATGCAATCAAGGTCAAATGAAGGTCAATGGTGGTCACCGCCGCGGCACGATGGTGGTCACCCTGCAAAGTGCAAGTAGTATTGCTTTCGCAATAAAAGAAGAAAATCTTTGTAAAAAAAGAAGAAAACCGTTGCTGAGGGGTCAAGCGCCCAGTGGCAACTACAGCCTAACCAGGGGCCTCTTCTGAGTACCCAAGCTCAAACGACTCATTGGCGCCCCATCGCGTACCGATTAGCCATCGCACACCTGCGTCCTCACAATAAGCTATGTGTATGAGCAGGGCGAATGATTGACACGTAGGGAAACGAGAAGGTTGAAAAAAACACCCACTGGCCACAAAAATGACGACTGCAGGCATTCAAACACCGAACACTGGACAAAGCTGCTCGCACGGAAGATATGTGTGGTAGGAAGGCAAGACGGAGACGGAACGAGCACCCTGGCGGCGGTGCCGCCGGCAACATTAGTACAGCCACCGAGGAAACGAGAAGGTTGAAAAAAAACACCCACTGGCCACAAAAATGACGACTGCAGGCATTCAAACACCGAACACTGGACAAAGCTGCTCGCAGGGAAGATATGTGTGGTAGGAAGGCAAGACGGAGACGGAACGAGCACCCTGGCGGCGGTGCCGCCGGCAACATTAGTACAGCCACCGAGATTCCGACGTGCGTACGCGGTTCCACGAATTTGGTAACCCTTCGAGCGGGGACAGGTGCACGTGTCGAAGTAGCCACCTTGCTCCGTACACTCTGTGCTGGAGATTTATTGGCGCAACAGAAAGTTCAGCGAGCTTCACAGAGACCCTTCACTGAATATGAATAGAAAGTTCAGAAAAGAAATATGGTCTTGCAGCTCATCTTCACTAACTCAACTGGCTACAAACCCAACGTGGAAGCAGTGTTTTAGACCCGCTGCTGACTGACCAAACTGCGGCAGCATGGTCAACACTTGGTGTTGCCAGGTATAAACGACTACATGGCGGTCATGACTGATGTGAACTAAGAGCATATACGTTTAGCAAATTACAAACAGCGCCGCATATAGATGGATTACTTTATAGATGGATATGTTTCAAGCATTACCTGAACCTGGAAGTGTTCCGGAATTATAGAACACATTTAAAAACTTTTTCAACTGCGTTACGAATATGTGCTGTATTGGATATTGACCTGGCGGCGCAGCAAAAGCAAAGCTCGGTGCACAGGAGAGGTACAGAAAATATCCCAGAAAAAAAATAGCATAAGCAGCCCTCTAAGACGCCCCTTCATTTCAACGAAAGCAAAAATTATATGCGTTAAGTGAAGATTTAAACTCCATACGTAAATATGCGAAGGGTTCATCCTTTGCCTCATTGCATTTCGAGACAGAGAACACCTAAAAAAATAAGGCAGTCTATCACGTTTCCATTCCGCCAATTTCTGTCAACCGTGATACCATTCATGGAAATGTTAATAAGCCTGTTTGCCTTAAATCATTATGGAAGTCTTTGTTTTCGGCCCGTAGGCACAGCAACAGAGCGTTATTTCTTCCCGGTACTCTACTCGGTGAGCCATTGGATCCTATGTGATCCATGAATCAGGCAATGAAACAAGATTACAGCGCCCCGATAATTCCAAAGCCACTGGACGAGACGGTTTGGCTACGGCTCTGGCGTAATTCTACTTTCAAATATGGGTACATTAAGTTTCGCACACCACTGCAAGACAGTGCTTTGCCACTATATTGGAAAGTTGCTAATATCGTGGCAATGCGTGTATAAGGACTTAGTAATGTTGTAAAGAATTATCGCCCACTTTCTCTAAGAGGTGTCGCTTGCGGACTTCACGAGCATGAATTCTACACTAACACCATGCAACACTCGTTACTGAAACCTCGACAGCAGGGTTTCTGAAGCAATTTTTCATGTACTGCCCACTTACAAAATTAAGGTGTAATAGAAAGTGTTTCAGAGAAGACAAAATAATTTTCAAAAAGAGCATTTTTTAGGTAAAAATATGGCTTCTGCGGCATAGTGTTAAAAGTTTTGGCGGGCACTTCAAAGCCGGTGAGTTGTTTTAAGTAGTAAGCTAGTTAAACAATTTCGGATCATTAACTTTTGAATTATCATTTTATGAATTTCCTTAGCCGTGCGCTAAGTCACTTTGGGACTTGAACCCCCCAAACCAAACCAAACTCGTAATTTGCAGTGACAACGTACAAATACAGGATGCCACATGGTGCAATACATGAAAGATGCAAATTTAGTAAAACAAAACTGTACAGATGTGTTTCACTAGTAAAAAGACAATTCATGAATCTAATTGAAGTATTAAATGAACGAACTTAGAATCTGTGCCTGACAACAAATAGCTATCACTGAATCGACAGTTCCATTTCATACTGAAAACTGCGCAAAAAACGAAGACACAGAACGAGAAGGCACGACACGGGCGCCCGTGTCGTGCCTTCTCGTTCTGTGTCTTCGTTTTTTGCGCAGTTTTCAGTATGAATTCCTACCAACTAGCCCAGTTTACCGTTCTTATTAGTTCCATTTCCTTGCATCTAAAGCGTGCGGAGCTTGAGGGTTCATCCAGAGATACATGAAACAATTTCCTTTTGAAGCGAAAGCATTATAATACAAGATTTCTTTGAGACATATACTTGAATATGGACGCCCGGTGCGGGTGACGGGAACATAAATTACCAGAAACTCTACAGAATATAGCAGCACGCTTTCTTTTTAATAATTACGCAAAGTATTTCAAACTAACAACTGCAAAGATACGGCTTTGGCTGGGATGCGCTTAAGAAAGGGGGAAATACTTTTTGTTATACATTATTCCGCAATATCTTTCACTATGCATTGCAGGTATAGAACCCGATCGGTACATGCTAAGTCACGGCTACATATCGTTACATCCATATGATAAAATGATGGCCAAAACAACATACTGTAGAATAGATGTCTTCAAAATGTAATTTTCGACCGAACTGTTCAGCAATGGAATAGACTTGACGATGCTCTTTCAGCTGCTTAATCGAAGATTTATGTCGTTACTAGGATGTATGGATTCATATGATCACAATCTTGTTCTATAATTCACCTTCAGGATGTTTGTGCCTTGTGTTATCTCCCCCCCCCCCCCCCCCCCCCGCTACTGTATTTGCGCACTGGCGAGGTCGGTACACTTATAAATAATAAAAATAAAGGTGCCCAATGAAAGGTGTTCTATTATTCCTCACCACGCGTTGCAAATCGGCCGCTTGTCTGTCAAAAGTGCAACGTGATTCACTCAACATGACGCTTCTTGCGAGAAAGGCGGATATTACATGTTTTTGCGCGACCGAGACAAGCGTCAAGGTAGTCGTTGCCAGGAGGAAGGGATCTTATTTCGCAATGAACGCGCTTCTAATAAAGTGTGTGCAATCAGTGCTGTAACGTAACAGCCATCTCATTGCCTGGTTGAGGAGGGCGCTCTTTCTATTTACCAAACCAAACTCACTAAACCTAATTTCGTCTACATCTTGAAGTCTTCTGGCTCATACCTTTCGCAAGTTCTTAATGAATGGTTGCTTGTTCTTCACAGCGGTGCTGCTGCTTGGTTTCATGCCGTTCCGGACACCATTCCTTAACTTTCCCCGAAGTCAGGTTATTCTTTGTTCATGTTGACCACTTCACTGCTGTGCATTGCTGACGATGCCAGCTGGCCGCTTCCTAGCTGTCCAACTCTGGATGGTGCAACTTCGCCGTGGTGTTTTCTTGGTTGGCGCTATATCAACAGGAAGAGGTTGTTTTCAGCAGGTACACTAATTGAACCGGAGAATTTATGTTTTAAAAAGGCTCGATGGCTCATGACTTGACGCTTCACCTCCTTTGCCTTACGGGACTTCTCCGACGCCTAGGTGTTCAGTGTGGTGTGAGCCCGAGACAAGAGTGCATCGATTCCTCAAGTCGTCAGCATGCCTGGATCGAGCTGGGTTTCCTACCATGACGAAATATGGAGTAGTGCTGACAATTTGCTTGATGGCACTCTCCTGCAGGTATTCATGTTCACCTCGCACTGGCTTGACATACTTTTGTAGTTAACAGGGAAGTATACTGCACGTCCTCCCTACTGATTGCATTGCTGAATGCATATTCTGACAATCCACCATGTAACCTGCAAAACTTCATACGAGGCGAAAGCTTCAAGGACCGTTTAGCTGTCGCCTTTGCCATTAGAGAATTTGGTGTGGTCAGTAGAAAAGGACTAAATTACTGAGGTTGAAATGTATAGTACAGAGTCGATAACACCTGTCTAGAGCGCTGGAAAGGAGCAGTTCGGGAATAATGGAGAAATTATGAAGCAGGAATTGACTTTCATTGATATCGCTTGCGCTCGACAGCCGCTTAATAGCTAGCAAAGCGCTAGCAAAACAGCTGCGAAAATATTGCAGTTCATTTGCTCGGCAGCACGCTGTCCGAGCACTCTAGACAAGTGTGATCGACTCTGTACGCTGAACTCCCACGACATTACCAGTCTCTACCTGCTTAAGAAGGGCTGTCTCTGCAGTCCCGTTGCACTAGCCGGGATGTGGAGGCGTCCTGGAATGCTTCATTACGCGTTGTCACAGGAACTCTTGAATGTTTAGCGAGGTAAGCTGCAGACCATTTTCGGTCACCGATTGCTCGGCGTTGCCATAGGCTGTTAAGATAGTACTGAAACCTTTCGTGACACTTCTACTGGCTGTTGCAACCATGGAAGCGCCTTGATCTTCTCTTACGCAGACGTCGACCAACAGTAACAGACAGCAGCTACCTTCCGCAGCCTTGTGAAGGAGGCGCCGCCAAACGCTAATTCGATATGGCCTCGGTTGCAATGGCCTCGCGGTCCTGGTTGTAGGGACGACACTTTCACATAGTGTGACTGTTACGTGCTGTGTTTTCAACGTCTTTGCCAAGAGAAGCCCATCAAACGTAAGACCGCACCTGCATTTTCTACAGTGCCACATCTCTATATTTTCGTGTTGTAATGCGAACACATTGCTACCGTGAACTTTTGTTCACAATGACACGACGGCAGGCACCCTTCTTGAAGTGAAACCTCCTTAATGTGCCAAGAAAACACTTGCGCTTCATAGGAAATTTGGCTGGTCATCACGTAAATGTATATATGACGAAACAGAGGATCTGGCAGCGATTAGTTTCCTTTCTGCAATAGGTCTCGCAGTGGGTGAGTGGTGACATTGGTGCACTTTAGCAGGCTGCGCAAAATGGTATGTGGAACCCACACGATCTTCCCCCTTCTTAGCTTAAGATTCCACTAGTATATCCTAAGTGTCTTTGTAATTGAGTCTTCCCTGGTGGGAGTGATAGCATCTCTTTATCCTACCTGAGAAAACCAAAGGGGATTCTTGATCTTCGGAACGGCTGGAAGGATCGCTATACAGTAGCGTTGAAAACGTTGCAAAAATAAAAACAATGTTTGCGACAGCTTCGTTTTCTCTTCGTGATTTGAGGCACAAACCACAGGTGGGTAAGAATATTTTGATCTGCGAATAAATTTCACGTCATGTCATTGAAACAGTCGACGTTGTGAACAGTGAGCGGAGTAATAAAGGTTTAGATTTGTATTTACGCAGCGTAACAGCGTCACGGCTACCTCTCTTTTCCGCGAGCTGAACGAGCGAAGACACCTTAGCAACGGTAGACGTGATATAGCGCTGCACAAAGAAGCGGCTTATGGCTGAGATAGGAAATATATCCATGACGTACGCAGTATGTCTCTATAAACGGCGTAATATAGGTTTTTTCACCGAAAATTTTGCAGAATTTTTAAAATAGGCTTTTTTATTTAGAAGAGCTCGTTTTAGACATAGCTTTTTCAGCTGTACAGTACATCGAAACACGCCTTAGAAATGCTAACTAGTAGGCTGCTTAACTAATATTAAATAGTTAAGTGTATAACTATTACTGTTAGGCTTCTTAATTATTGACAGGCATGTAGCCCACGTTAAGTAATATCCACATCAGTTTTTTTAGAATTTCGAAAATGCGGTTACCCTCGGCGCTGTGGGTGAGCAAAGTTTGGCAGCATCGTGCCAAAATACGTTTGTTTTCGATAAGCTTGCAGGCAAAGCAACCTCTGCAGTGCACGTAACTCGTCGAAAAAGGAAAATTTTTCGGGGTCACAGCGCCTAGGGTAACCGAATGACTATACTTCCAAAAACTGATATGTATATTATTTAGGGAGGGTTACTCGCAGGTCAATAGTTAAGAAGCCTAGCGGTCATACTTAAAAAGCTGACTATTCAATGTTAGTTAGCCAGCCTGTTAGCACGACTTAGCCTACTCCATTGCACTACATCGCTGACAATGCTATGCCGAAAAGTGCTATACTAACCCAGAAAGCCTATTTTTAACAATTGTGCAAATTCTTAGGTGAAACATCCTGTATACAACAAATTTAACAGGTCCAATAAGGACTGCAATTGCAAAGAATTCAGTAACCAGACTTCAAAAATCATCTCAGTGGAGCAGTATCCATTTGAAAAGCACTTCTTGTTACCTCTTGGATAATGTACCAACTAGCCCCAGTAGTAACTCTAAGCATTATTCTTTCCAGACCTCTTGCAAACCACCAGAAAAACCGATATAGAGCTGTATTCGGACATGCTCTTTCTATTCCATCTTTTGAATATAACGGTTGCCTTAGAAATCCCCATATTACGAAGACGAATCTCTGTCCACATGGACATAATGAATATGCAGATAAGGCATGGCCTTATCTGCATTGCCTGACTTGCTGTAGCTATCGTTGTGCTTTAGCGGTTTCGCCTCCCGTCGCTTCTGCTATCGCTAACTGGAGGCCTTCCTCTTAGGCTGGTTTCAAATTGGTGACGATTATGAATTTTTAAGGCGGAAGCCTTTAATGCCTCATCATTGTAAGCAGGAGCTGTCGACAGAAATGTCACGCTTTTCAGTTCGTCGAAACGGTCGTGACGTCACAGTGCGCGAATTTCAAACGGGACCATTTGTACTTTGGCTACTAACAATGCAACCAATTAAAGGGATCGTATAGTGATGCTTCAAGTAAGTTTGACTGAGTTCAGTTAATTACTTAACCAATTAATCTAATTAACCTTTCTAGTCAGACCACATATATAAAACCGAGTAAGAAATTGGCCGAGCTTGGGAATCGAACCCCGGTCTCCGGAGTGCGAGTCGAGCACGCTACCACTCCGCCATGCCAGCTCGATGGTTTGGAATGAACAAAGGTGCGTCTAGTGAATACGGTGTCTTCGTTCACTCCGATCTTCCTCCCTTCCCGTTACGGCGAGGTTTAGGTGTCCATCGAGATATGAGAGACAGATACATTTCCTTTCCTCAAAAACCAATTTACCGACGAGCAAGGCGTATTTGTCCGCGTTTCAGATTGGTCCAAGTTGTCGTGACGTCACCGCGCTCGAATTTGATGGGTGTTCACCGAAATATGTGAGACAGTTAATGAGTAATTTCCTTTCCTCAAATACAATTTTCATTTTCTTCATTACGGCCCCTATTTCTTCTTTAAGTCACACTTCCTCCCTTTCTGTACGGTGCGGCTCAGGTGTCCACCAAGATGACAGAGAATTACAGCCCCATTTCCTTTCCTGAAACAGCGTTGCGTTCAAAGGGCAACGCATCGCGCCGAACGGGTGGTGGCGTTCCTTGGACTCCGTTGCAGCGCTACAACACGCTGTCGCGTTCCACTCCTAAAGGCGAAGCTTAAGCGTCCTTAATTGGCAGTTAATTAATGCACCAACAAAATTTGCAGTGAACAATCGCGTAGCAGAATGCAGCACTCAGGCTTTCGCCTTTCACCACTTTAGCCGCTAAAGTTCCTCGTAATTTTTATGGCACAACGGCATCTGTGGCGAAAGAGCGCAACGTTGTTTTAGAGCGCAGCTCTTTGGCGTCCGTTCCTGGGTTTCGCGTCGTCGTTGGCGTCGGCGTTGTCGTCGGCCTCGTAACCAGCTCCGCCCCCCTTTCATCCGCAGCTGGGGTTGACTCACTATCGGCGTCAGCGGCATCAGTCAGTCGCTGCTATCTCTTCCCTCCTCCCTTTATCGTGTTGTCCGCTTGCTGCGCGCGCTTCTGCCCCCATCGTTTGCCGCTGGGTGTACACGCCGCCCCCCTCCCCCCTCTTCCTGCGAGTCTCCGGTTGTCAAAGCGCCGGCTCGAACTTAATTCCTTTCTTCGCTCCTCCTCCAATGCAACCCCTGTGCGGTGGCAATCAGAGAGCCAGATCGGTGGCGGCGGATCTGTATATGTGCACCGCCCGACCCGAAATTGCCGCTGCCGTTCGCCCTGTGCGGTGGCAATCAGAGAGCCAGATCGGTGGCGGCGGATCTGTATATGTGCACCGCCCGAGCCGAAATTGCCGCTGCCGTTCGCCACTGCGAAATTATCTGCCAGTTCTTTCTGACCCATGAGCGAGACGACCGATGGAAGTCCTCCGTCTGCTAAAAAAAAATTCTGTGATAGCGCATACATGTGTTGCTCGATTTCTTTGCCTCAATCTATCGAAAAGGTGAAACAGCTTATTTGCTGCGCTCAAATTTCGCATTAGGAAGTAACGTAATCGTCGGTAATTTTTTTATGCTCAAGGTGGGGTCAGAACCTGATTTGCCAAGCAATTAACCGAGCACAAGGCAGGGGAAAGCTTGTAATCATTGTTTCACCGATGGGTACACGGCGGAAGTACGCAGGGCACAGTGGGCACAGCTGGAAAATGGCATTTTTAATTATAGAGACATGAGAGAGGCCTTTGCCCTGCAGTGAGAGTAGTCAGGTTGATGATGATGATGATGACGGCCCGGTGGTACTGCGGATCGAACTCCGCTCCTGCCGCATGCGAGACGGATCTTCAAACGACTAGGCCCCCGCTGCGGTGGTTTGAATTTTGATGTATAACGAGGCATTTTCTGCTTCTGATAGCTATTTCTGTCGTCGCCGCTAACGCCTTCATATCTTGCGGCATACTGAACGTAACCATACGAACATGATTGGACTAGAAAACTCCCAACTTCGATACTGCCGTCGGATCGACGCATGCCGACAGCGCTTGAGCAACGCCATCGATTTTTTTACGGACAGGCTGACGGGTTCGAATTCTCACTCAGCTTACGTGTGTGCAACGGCGCAAACAAAATCCTGTATTCCGGTAGTGCGCCAGTGCGAAAACCGGTTCGGAGTGAGCGCGTCTGCCGCTCCTGCGGAGCCAGTTCTCTCCATGATCGTTTTCCATGAACGCGGAGGAGGCTTAATTCTAGATCTTACGCATTGTGTAAAGCAAATGAGGCAAGCATGACCGCCAAGATGATCCGAAAAATAGCCAATTTCGATAAAGTTAAGCAACGGCACCTTAGAAGTGCTCTTTATGAACTCGTTGAGGCCAACCAGGAGAGGCCGGTGGAAATCCGTGAGAACATTCGGAGGATTAAGGAGGAATTACTAGTTCACCTGGAACTAGTAATTCGCAGTCGGGAAAGGGCGCTGTACGAGGCGTAGCCATCGGCGCAATTGAGCGCTTTTGAAAGAGAGTTTGCCGCTTGGGACAATTTAAGCAAGTTCTCTTACAGCGGCGGCGTTGCCCGGACAGGTGGTGGCGGCGTTCGATGGTTGTTCCGGGTCGGTTCCCTGTCGCCAGAGCCCATGCCACCCGAAGTCACAAGCGAACTACCCAAGTTTCGTGAAGACACCAGGGGCGCAATAGCGCACATAATATCAAAGGTCCCTCAGAATAGCTCACTCGGCCGAGACGGCATAAATGTCGAATCTTGGCGAGACCTCGGGAAAGAACTGAGCCATAATACTTGCGGTAGTTTTCGAGGACGTCAGCAAACGAAGGCTTCTCCGCCCTAACATGCATTCCAGCAATTTAGTTCTGATTCCTAAGAAGCCGTGTTCTCATTGAACACCCAGTGTAGCGGATTACAGGCCGATCAGTCTTATTTCCACAGACTACAGCATTCTAGCTAGAACATTCACTCGCTCGACTTCGAATCCGCTTCATCAGTGTGACAGGAGATACCAACTATGTGGCTTTAAAGGTTGCTCCATAAACGCCGGCTTCCATAGCATGAAGACCATCCGTCCCCTTTTATGTCCTCCACCAGTATGATTTCGGCAACGACGTCACAGATTGGCTAAGAATTTGCTACAGGTATCTAAGTACCTCAATCGTTCTTAATGACATACCGAGCAACTCCATTCGGTGATATAGACCGGTACGACAAGGTAGGCTGATGTCTTCTGTACTATTTACCTTCCACTTGTTGCCCCTGTGTCGCAGATTGCTAATCCCTAAAACCATCACGGATTTGGAACTACGCGTCCTCGAATAAGCGGATGACTCAGCATTCCTCTTCAGGACGCAGGAACAAACAAGGGAGGTTATCCGGCTAGCAAGCTGCCACTGTCAGTTTTCCGGAGCTGAATTTAATCCCGAAAACTTCAAGGTGCCTGGCTAGGTGCCTAGAGCAAGAAGCTCCGTCAACTCTTCGTCAAAAACCGATGGCGGCTAAAACTGCACATTACTGAAAGCAAGCTTTACCCTTGGCGAAAGAGACACACTGCCATATTTACGAGAGCTTACCTCTTTAATGCGACTGTATATCCGGCCAATTTTATATTCAGCCAGGGTGACCGCTATCGACAGGGGAACTGTGGCTAGGCTTTACAGCATGGACAGCAACATGTGGCGCTCTACGACTGAGTCTGTGAGCCGAAATAACCCATTCTGGAACTTGGAGGCCGGCAAACTGGCGCTTGTGAACGTTGAACTGAAGCTTAACGTCCAAAGATACTTGTGGTTTGGTTTGGTTTATGGGGTTTAACGTCCCAAAGCGACTAAGGCTATGAGAGACGCCGTAGTGGAGGGCTCCGGAAATTTCGACCACCTGGGGTTCTTTAACGTGCACTGACATCGCACAGTACACGGGCCTCTATACTTGTATTTTCATGACCAGAAAGATTTATTACTTCGGGTAGCCACAAAGCAGCTTGGTTAGGGGCGCCTGGAGTAGCTAACCGCTACTCAGCCAGTGTGGCATGGCGTTAGGAAAGCGGCATTCTACAAAGAAGTTGCATGGGAAGTGGAATAGCTGCAAATGTTTTTTCTTGGGAGATATTAATATGTCCTCTCAGTGAAGCTCAAGAACTCTTCTGAGATCTGCTGCCGCATATTGACGCATATAATGGTGCGTATATATATACAGTCGGGGACAAAAGTTTCTGGACCACGTGTTCCTCTAATGAAGCCGATAGCTCTGCTATTAGTCGGCAGCTGGCGACAACACTTGTGGAGGTAAAAGTTAAATTTTTGTTCTTTCATCTCCACAAGTGCGGTCCCCAGCCGCTTTCTGATAGTAGAGCTATAAGCTTCGTCTGAGGAATACGTGGTCCGGAGACTTTTCTCCCTCACTGTACATTAAGCAAGACAGGCAGCCAAAAGTGCCCCGCTTGATGACAGGGTTTAAATTTAAACGCCAACACGTAGATCCTAGGGTATTCCTCGCAAAGAAATAAGTCAGGCATTTCATTTTAATCTATGGCGCTCTATTTAAAAAGCGCCATTGAGTATTCATGCCACTTGTCTGTACTTATCAAGGAAACATGATCAGATGATGATGAACTAATTTTACTTGGAACTAATATTTGTGGTCGGTCTCCTACTCCGGCCGTGCATTGTACCTTGCAGCCTGGCCTCCCCATTTGGTAAGCTCCCGCTGAACGATCCGTTTGGAGCTGGACAGCCTTTTCTCCACTACTTCAATTACCGGTTCATTTATCCTTTCTATTGGAGCGTTATTTTGGCAGGACCATTGTAGTTTGGTTTCGTTTGGTTTATGGGGTTTAACGTCTCAAAGTGACTCAGGCTATGAGAGACGCCGTAGTGAAGGGCTCCGGAAATTTCGACCACCTGGGGTTCTTTAACGTGCACTGACATCGCACAGTACATGGGCCTCTAGAATTTCTCCTCCATAGAAATTCTAGCCGCCGCGGCCGGGATCGAACCCGCGTCTTTCGGGTCAGCAGCCGAGCACCATAACCACTGATCCACCGCGGCGGCTGGATCATTGTAGTAACGGAGTGATCCGCTAGGCGTTATTGTAACCACTAGCCACCACACACATTTTTTTTTCTGCAACACAACAACCACCATTTATTACATGGAGGGAAAAGGCGGCACACTACATCACCTACCACGGCAAGTCAACGACACAACACACACATCCTGACAACCCCGTCTCCGTCCCCACCGCGACCGTCCCGACCCTTTCCCAGAAATGGCATGTAATCCCCTCCGAGGTCGTCGTGCGGGGAGCATCGGCGCGTTCGGCGCCCACTGGTCTCAAGGTAAGGGGGTAATGCCCTGTGCGGCTACCACCATCCGTTCTACCAATCATGCCATGTGTCACAGGTCCACCCCTATGCAACAGTGAGCGCAATGGGGCTTTATAGCTTTCTGGAGGCCGAGCATTAAGTCTTTTTTAGCTTTAGTTGTGTTCGCATCTTCGCAGTGTTATTTCCTGGTCCTAGTATTTTTCATCCAGTGGCGAGTATTCTCCTTTGTTGCCCTAGAGCGTTATACAATTTCTAAGTGTGTGGCCCGCGTCTTTAAGTAGTTGCATTCGCCCGTGTGTTATGGTGCCAGGGGTAGGAACTGCTCCGGCTGCAGCGTATGCGCCTACATTCCCATCTTCGGACTGATGCGCTGGTCTCCATACAAGCTTTGCTTGCCTTCTGCCTTCCATTATGTTTTTTGAGAATCCTAATGTCTACCTGCCCTATTCTGCCTCTGATGTAATTCCTGCAATACTCTTGCGAATCCATGATTACAATCGTTCTTTGGTGAGTGGTCATTGTGAGCGCTATATTTGCCTCCTCCACTTGGGTTGGGTCTCCTAACCTGATTGATGCGCTAAATTTCAGGTTGCCATCCGAGCCTGTGAGTGCTATCTTCATGATGCCACCAGCCGGGCCTACCTCATGTGTTTGAGAGAAAAAGGAGAGAAAAGAGGTGAGGTCGGCCGGTGGTCCCATGGCCCTGGCCTGCTACTCCACACTGGGGAAAGGGGAGGAAAGGGAAAGTGCGAATGAAGGTTGATGATGGCATAATACAATGAGTTTCATGGGTGATGTCCACACAACACACTGGTTCGCACTACCATCGTGGTGAGTATATGCACGTCAAACTCATATCTTGAACACACACCGACGCATGCCATTAACACATACTGGAGTAGGGGCTCAACGGAAACACAAATGTGCACTCCCAAGCATGTCAAACCATAAACCAAGTAAACAGTGCAAATCGTGTAGGCAATGCACAGATGGTCACAGACGGGTATCCAGGCGTTTCATATAGAAACTTCAGCACGGCCTTTGTCACACACCACAAATCAACGTTCCGCCCTGGCACCTGGAACAGTTTCTTCATAGATAGGGCGAGAGTTCAGTTGTCTCACGGTCGCTTCCCTCTCATCAGTGTAGTTCGGACACTCGCAAAGCAGCTGCCCAGTAGTCTCTGGAGTGTGACACTGTAAGCAATACGGGTTAGTTCCTATTTCGATCTTGTGAAGGTAGTGCTTGGTGTAGGTAATGCCACGGCGTAGCCGGTGGAATAAAGTTCCTTGAGACGTCGTATTACCCAAGATGGCAGATGAAATCGTAAGCCAGCGTCAAGCTTGAGATGCGGTCGTGTTGTTGGCTCGAACCGTTCCAGTGCAATTGCTTTTCGGCTTGCATTAAATGCGCCAGCAAGGCTCCAATGTCAGATCTGGAAAAGGCTATTTCAATTACAACACCATCATCATGTGCTAACCGAGTCTCGACATCAGCACGCTCGTTTCCCCCAATGCACCAATGGCTCGGTATCCGCTGAAGCCTTATGATATTGCCACGTATCTTTGTAGTGTCCGTTCATTCACGCAAGGCCGCAGGAAAGGGGTGTTATCATTTGTGTTCGTGACGCGAGAAGCGACCGGACTAATCTAGAGTGATCACAGCCATGCCGAGCTGCATCTACGTGTTTCCAGATTACTCTAGATGATCTCGACCTGTTATCTCGAAGTTTCCTTGCCGGCTTTGAAATTGAGCGATGCCGCGAGCAACCGGCATTCTTAGTTCGACGAATGACGAGCAGGTTTGTTGCTTACGCTGCCACCGAGTGATTCAGTTCTTTTGTGGGCGCAAATCAGCCTCAATAAAGAGCTTCGTTTACAAGACTTTTTGGTGTCTTCCTGACCGCTGGACTGCCGTCACTACAACGTGACATCTGGTGGAGGTGCGGGGTAGCCTTCTAATAGAGGACACCCCAAGCAAGTCGTGACGCCAGCCCTCTGAGTCATTCACCGGAGGACCTGACTCCAGTACACCGCGCAAGCCGACGTCTGCTAAGCGACGCACCTGAGTTCGGGACCCTGCCGGACCCTACCCGGAAGTGAAAGCAAGTACCAACGTCCACCATGAGCTTGCTCCAGACGACCACTCCAATCATTCTGCAGCAGTCCCGGGTGCCACCAACCTTCGACGCTTCGGCTGGCGCTGACCCCGAAGAATGGCTGGAGCAGTTCGACCGTGTGGATGTCTTCAACAACTGGGACGATGCCATGAAATTTAGGTACGTCTTCTTCGCCCTGGAGGGACCAGCAAGAGTCTGGTTCGAGAATGAGGAAGCCAGCCTTACCAACTGGGAAATCTTCAAGGAACAGCTTCTGAAGACCTTCACAAACGTCGTGCGAAAGGACAGAGCCCAGCAGCTGCTACAGTCTCGCATACAACACCCAAACGAGACCGTTGCAGTGTCTACTGAGGAGATGAAGCGTCTCTTCCGGCGTGCCGACATGAACATGAAGGAAGAAGAGAAGGTGAAGTTGCTTATGCGAGGAGTTAAATAGCAACTCTTTGCCGGCCTCGTCCGCAACCCACCGAATACCGTCGCGGAATTCGTAGAAGCATCCACAATGGAAAAAACCCTGGACGCCCGAGCCCGCCAATATGACCGCCAGCAGCGCGTCCTCTCAGCAAACTGCCTGGACACCGTTAACAACGATAACCTGCGGGACGTTATCCGTCAAGCTGTGCGAGAAGAGCTTCAACGATTGCTGCAAACGGGAACGCAGCCGCAGCTTTCATCGCTCACTGACGTCGTCCGGGACGAGGTTCAACAGGTCTTGGGTGTGACGCCGACACCCACGCAGCCTCTGCAGCCCCCAGCCATGACTTACGCCGGAGCTGTGCGCCGTCCTGCCCCTCGACCGCGGGACCCAAGCCCTTATCGCCCTCAGCCAGCTGCGCTGGACCGCCGCCTTATCGCCCCAACCCGCCCGTCCTACGAGAGTCGCACACGGCCGAAGAAATGCAACTAGTGGAGAACACCCGACCAGCGCCGCCCATTATGCTTCCACTGTGGCGAAGCCGGTCACATTCTCCGGTACTGCCCATACAGGAGAATGGGCATCCGAGGATTTTCTTACGACGCCCCACCACCCCGACCCGGCCAGCGACCAGCCGAAATCAAGGAGTTTTTGCGTCGGGAAGAATACTCATCGCCGAGCCGCCTTTCGCGTTCTCCGTCCCCATCACCACCGCGCTTTTTATCTCCTAGCCGAGGGTACGCAGTGCGTGGACGATCCCCCAGCCCCCGAAGATTAAACTAAATAAAGCAGCCTCTGGAGGTGAGGTTGCTTCTGAGCGCAAGAAAAAATATCCTCCATCGACGAAAACGCAAGACCATGCCTCAGCTACGACGACAACACCGACGACGATGACGACGCGGCCAGAGTCGAAGCTTTTACCACCGCCCAGAGAAGTAACGGTGGAGTACGCCCACCGCAGCTTCACTGCTCGACGAAGCCGAGATTGTACACCGAAGAGCACGTGTAATACGAAAACGCGAAGAAGTGAACTTGAAGTTACAGTCGACGGTCACGCGGTTACTGCCTTGGTCGACACGGGAGCTGACAACTCAGTCAGCTCAAGACAACTCAGACAACTCAGTCAGACCAAGGAATACTTGCAGCTGCTTACAGTTCCCTGGTGCTGGCCCTTGCATGATGTCTTGCACTCTGTCATGGTCCAAGGAAAGTCTTTCTGCGGTGAAGATGTCGCGCACGTAGCGTACTTTGGACTGCAAAAATTGGCACTTTTTTGTATTAAGCTTTAGGTTGAGTTGCCTGCAGCGTTGAAGTAAAGCCACGAGGTTCCGGTCGTGTTCCTTCCTTGAGGTCTCCCAGACCAATATATCATCCATCACGACAGCTACGCCTACCAACCCTACAACCACCTTGTGCATTGCGCGTTCGAAAACCTGTGGTGCCGATGTGATGCCGAATGGCATCAGGAGAAACCTGTACCTTCCGAAGGGAGTGCTCATGGTGCAAACACGCGAACGTTCTTCATCAAGGGTGGTTTGCCAAAACCCTGACGCCGCATCGAGAGTGGAAAAATATTTGGCTCCTTGCAGCCGCGGTATTACGTCTTCCAATGTAGGCATATGGTAGTGTTCTCTTAGAATCGACATATCTGAAGGGTGCAAGCATATGCGCACCTTCCCATTTTTCTGCACTACAACCATATAACTGGACCAAGAGCACGGCTCTGTCACTTTTGCAATGACGCCGTCGTGTTCCATCTCATCTAGTTTTGCTTTCACGGGCTCTTGCAGGGCAACAGCAATTCTTCTCGCAGGTTTTACGGTGGCTCGTGCTTCGGGCTTCATCTGCAGGCGATAGGTGATGCCCTTAAATTGTCCTAGACCTTGAAAGACGTCTTCAAATTCTTTACGAAGTCCCGAGAGTATTCTGCGTTGACCGCATTTATGCGTTGTATCAGGCCCAATCGCTTAGCAGCATCTCCGCTCAACGTAACCGGCACATTTTGAAGAACAATGAAGAACGTTGCTTCTGTACTTTGCGTCTTGTTAGGGACGCGAAGGTTTAACTTCGCGATAGCCTTTTCTGTATGGCCAAAAAACGTACGTAACGTAGCCGAGCAATTTTACGCTGGCGCGGTTCCTACCTTTCGAAACATTGTTTCTGGCATGACACAACGGTGTCTATCGTACATTTCACTGCGACACCGGCGACATTTACCGTTGCTGACCAGTGCTCGTCGCTGGCTACTGCATGAACTTCCAACTTTTGAAAAAATATTCTTCGTCCTCGGCGATTTCTACTTGTCGTATGCGCCGTCCTTCTGGCGGCGCTTTCGAGCGGGATGTGCGGCATACACTCGCAAAATGATTTGGGCCGTTACATTTGTTGCAATACCTTCCTAATGCGGGACACCTTCTGGTTTTGTGCTGTTGTAAGCCACATAATGAGCATGCTGTCGCCTTTGCTTTTACCGCGTCTATGCTTCTTTGTGGCGCAGAAGACGGGACGGTTCCTGCTTGGATCTGCGCGAACTGCTCTTTACCCTGTTCCTTAGCACGACAGATTTCTACTCTTTTGGTATAGGATGGATTTCCGAGATGAGTCCTTGCTGCAATTCTTTGTATCTCATACCGAGGATTATTTGGCTTCGTAGAAGCCTGTGCTCAAGTTCTCGAAATTCGCATAACCTCGCGAGAGTCCTGAGCTCTGTGAGCCAATCGTTGAACGATTCGCCATCCCGCTGGTTCCTGGAACCAAACCGGAACTCGTTGAACGTGAGGTTTGTGGCCGGTTTGTAATACTCTTCAAACTTCAGGCTTAAAGACTCCAAATCCTTTCTCTGCTCCTCTTTTTCAAACTTGAAGGTACGGAATGTACGTCTTGCCTCTTCGCCAATAGCCATCAAAAAAGTAGCGTCCTGATTCCAGACAGTCCAGTTGTCGAAAACGTCGCCTGTAGCGTCTAGAGGCCTAGGCGGAGGTAGCAGCGTCGAACTCATCGTTGTGTCTCTGTTCTGGAAGACCAGCTGTCTCGAACTGGGGCCTCAGGGACACACGCCGGTCATTAACGTGACGACTTGGTCCACATGCTACAGCTCGCTGCACGGCAGCAACGAACTGCCGGCGCCACTTCTGACACCGTGTAAACGAGACGAACAGCAGGGAAGAAAAGCCGTTTTATTCCACAACGCAGCTGTATTTAAGGACGCGTGCGATAAGCGGTCTGCGCAGGATACATGCGCAGTTTTCCGTTTTACAGGCATAACATTTTGCTCTGTCATAGAAAGTACCACGCCTTGGGGGTTTCCCCGCGTGCCGACTAGGCAAGGACCATGCTCTCTATCTTGGATTCGAATGCAGGATTGACGATCCATTAACAATTGGCTTATGTATCGGAAAGTGTTGAGGCCACCGTCGGTCTGGCTTAGGTTAGTGAGTATGATTTCATGTGTTTTTGCATTTCATTATCAAATGCCCCTTTAAGATCCAAGGCAAGTACTACCCGGTCATTATGGGGGCATTCGAGGGGGTCAAGGACTTCCCGACTGCGTTGCAGGAGGACATCCTGTGCGGATCTGTGTGGGCGGAATCCGAACATGGTGCTCGCAAAGACATGTTTGTGTTCAAGATATGTAGATAACGGATCCCACACTATTGTCTACATTAGTTCGCCCACAGAGGAGGTGAGAGAGATGGGGCGGAGGTTATCTGTGTTAAGTGGTTTGCCAGCTTTAGAATAAAAGTGACCAGAGCCGTTTTCCATTCGATTGGCAGGGGGGTGTCCCCGCGCCAAATCGCATTGACGTATTCCACGAGGGACTGGTATGCCAAGTGGGGCAGGTTCGTCAAAAGCTTGACGGTGGCCTTATCCCTTCCTGGCGCAGTGCCCCGTTTCATTTTGGCGAGAGCCGCCTGCAGATCATGGAGCTGGAAATGTTGATCCAGCTCCGTGTTCTCTCTGCCTGCATAAGAATATGCAGATCCACGACGGTCTTGGGCTGTACACAGATACTGGTCCCGAAGTTTCTGTGCCAGTTGAGTCGTGTTGCCAAGGAAAGCGTGCGACTGCAGAGATAAGACGCTGGGTTTTTCGGGCTAAGCGCTTAAGCTCGCAAAATTCGCTCGTGCTTACGCTTCAGAGCAGGAGTTCGGAGAGGGAGAAAAACTTGAATGATGCTTGAACTGCCATTAACAGTACAATTCGACATTGTTAGAGATCTCAGGCCGCGCAAGGTGTCCTTCTGTTTCATAGATTCATAGACCGTGGGGAGTACTTATACCATCAGTGGTGCAATGGGGAGGCGGTTAAGCGGAACGCCTATGCCGCGGCAGCTTCAAACACAGCCACCAGCGGTGCTTGTGAGACAAAGGTTGCTTGTCCCAAGTTCCCTTAATACACATTTTTGCACGGATGATTATTCGGGAGGCGGTCCATATCTCGACGAATGAGCTGATGTGCAGTGCCACGGTGGACACGTGCAACTGCACTGAATTTTTTAAAAATAATTTTATAGCCCTGAACTAGGGCAGGCAGGTTACCAATAACACGGAGAGCAGGTTACCACTCCCAAACCCTTCCACCCGCTTTGAGTGTAGGACGAAATCAATGTCCCATTATCACCTGTGTTGTTTGCTTTATAACTATAACCATTCTGTCTTAGTGCCATCAGATGCAAAGATATTCCAGGAATCGCGCTTGATCAGTCGGAAATTAGAATTTAACCTACGCTAATGACATCACTCTTTTCTGTTCTGATGAAAAGAGTGTGCTTGAAGCTTTGTATTTAGCAGCGCAGTTCTTCGACATTACTGGCGCGGCCCTAAATTCGGAAAAATCAAAAGAATTCTGGTTGGGCTACTACAGTACGAAACATAATCGTTTTGGTGGCATAGGCTGGGACTCTGATTCCATGCACTATCGTGGGGTTCCGCTTCATCACACCCAGAATAATGGCGTTTCGGGAGACACAGATTCTCTGTGGGAGGCGCCAAACGCAGGCGTGGATGAGTCGGAAGCTCTCGATATATGGCTTGGCACAAGTTTGCAACACCTTTTTGGTTGCAAAGCTTGCCTATGCGTTGCAATTGACGCACTGTGCGAGGAAGAAGGTTCAAGTGCAACACAGTCTATTCGCCACCTTTGTTTAGAGCTCTCAGTGGGAGCCTATGCGGAGAGACAACTTGTTCCTCTTTCTCGACTCTGGAGGAGTTGGCCTTGTTCACTTGTTTCTTAATCAGCTGGCTTAATGGTTTTTCTTTTTCAGAGCTGCAAACCATCCCTCTTCTAGCGGTGCTTAGAAGGCGAATAAGTTGTGGCATGCCTTATCTTTTTGCTTTGACTGCTCGTAGCCGTGCGGGAGCTTTGCGGGGATTGCTGAAGGACGTTGTTGATACCTTTGATTTCCTGACTATTCACTTTTCTTTGCGATATTTATCGGCCTGTCAAGAAGGCAAATGACAAAAGTAAGAAATAGAATCTCTATTCCCTGTGCCTGTGTATCGGCAGCCTTACCTTGGTTTTATGGATGAAGCGAGGTCAGCTAATGTGAATTCAATCACTTGCAAAAACTTTTTTTTTTTTTGAAGCTCCACACATCGACTTTACTCGTCAACGCCTAGCTTCGCGACAAGGAGACTTCGCAGTGCTGTAACGTCTATCTTGCGAAATTTAGTGCTCGCAAAATATTCTGCAACTTGAACTTTTGGCAGAATGGATGAATTGTTCAGCTCGCCAAAAATACGTAGTTTAAAGCTTGTGCAATGGATACTGGAAAAGAACAAGAACCTACTCTAGAAGAGCGCTCACATGGGTCTGCATGTCATCAGCCCCTAACGAGGAATGTAATGCTCGCATTGATTAGAACCAACTTTCATTTCTTTCCTCATAAAGCGAGTACTTACTGTGACGGTAAAGTAAAATACCGCAGCCGTACGTGGCCTAAAGTTTTTGGCGCCCGTTTTAAATGCGGGAGGCAACTGGTTCGAAACCTACCGCGTACACCCCCGGTAAAAATGTGTACAAGCGCACCCAGGACCGCAACACGGCTTTTTTCCAGGGGTGCGGTTAGGAAAAGCTCCGTAAACCCCGCTGCACTACTTCCTGATCAAACTCAGTTTTGACGGACGTCTCAATTTGAAAAGGTGGTTTCTCGCAGCAAGGTGCACATGCAGTCTGAGTACGCACGATGGAATTTGGTTTCCTCGTCATTAGCACCAGCTTCCATTAAAGAATGGGCCACAAGCGGGTTTTACCGTACGAAAAGGATTTAAACAATTATATGGTCGAAAAAAACGTCTACTCGTCAAAGGAAGCGCAAGCGCCAGGCAGGGGTCTTTTAAAAGCTTGCACCCGCTGGAAAACAGGTGGGTATCCGACGGCAATAATGATCGAGCCCAGCACTTCTCGCATCCGAGGAAAATGCTCGAACCACGAGGCACCGGCTGCGTTTATCAAAACCTTTTAATGCATTCTGGCATCTCATATACAATTTTCCTTGTGACATACCTTATCAAGCGAATACTGCGCCTCTTTCCTTACCAAACACTTCTTTCACTTAGGAAATGTTTCTAGTACGACTGCAGGCGAAATAAGTTCTAATGTACGACTATTGCCATCTTTCTATTTTTGCGCGCTGCTTGGCGCCTGTCATTCCCTGTGAGCCAACATTTTAGTTTTTTCTGGCAACCATCTACACAAACGTATGAAATGAATGCCGCAGAAATAATTAATGATATCAAGATGCCACAAACCTTATTTCCATTTCAGTTGTAGACAAAGGAAAATGTGAATCTTATTTCTGTGCTGGGCTGAGCAAAAGAAGCGTACCTTTTCTGCCTGCACTTCGTACCTGCTGGTGTAGTAACAGCAGACGTAGCTGTAGTGGGTGACCTCAGCGCCCTTGGGCAACCCGGTGGTCCCCGAAGTGTAGCACACAGCGAGGACAGTGTCCCGGGGATCGGCGACCGGGCATTCCTCGAATAGCTGTTCGTCCAGCGCTGAAAAACTCGAGGTTGAGACGAACCCAGCAGCGTGTCCCATGCAGAAAAGGCCCTGGACAAGAACGAAATGCGCAGCATGACCGATTTCGAATAGCTGCCGGAAGAAGAAATCTTGACCATGCGATTAGAGGGCACCCGCAGTATTCTACCATCGGATGCCAACAAAGCACTTGTGTCTCTACTTGTGTTTAGTCTTTTCTTCCTTGCATTGTAATACTTCAGCCATGCATCATCAACTAGCATGCAGCCTAACCGAGTGAACAATCTTAAGATATGCGAGCTGTGAACAAAGTAAAAAACAGGAAGAGCAGTCAAGGGCGCTGTACAGAAAAAAGCTATTGATTTCTTTTATTCCGCCCACAAATCCACTGCAATGCACACTTAATGCAGGCCAATCCCCTAATCCAACATAATCCCACGTACTCCACCATTAATCTACACAATCCACTAGAATCTACCTGCAATAGCTCACAATCCACCGTAGTCCCACTTAAGCCACCCTACTGAAACTTAATCTTACCTAATCTACACTTAATCCAAAGTAATCCTACGTAATCCGCTGAAATCAGAATCCACCCGTAACCTACCTCAATCCACCATAATTCTACGGAATCCACCCTTACTAATGTAATGCACTATTTATCTATCGAGCTCCGCCAGAAACCACCGTATATATTTCACGACAATCTACCCTAATTCAACTTAATTCCACGTAATGCATTGTGACCGTCTGGCGTGCACAGCACCCTCGTTTTGTATCATTTACGTACTCACCCACACGCGGCCAGCTGTTCTCCTAATTGGGACTGTATGCGGATACCAGTCAACAATGAAGCAGCTTTTTCCCCTTCCAAGGACCTATTGCGACAGCCGGTTCTCATGACCCTGCTGGCGTGGTAATGCAGGGAGGGGACTGTCCGCGACCGTAGAGAAAATTTCGAGCACGTTATGCTGAGGGTCAGGGCCAGTTTTAGGTAGCATCTTTTGTAGAGGAGAAAGCCGTACTGCAGTCGGGCGCAGCCCCTGAACGAAGCTGCTTTTCCCTGAAGAAGGACCCCCATTCAGCCGATGGCGGCGGCCGATTCTCATTATCTCGCTAACATGACAATGCAGGGAGTGGCAGAAGGAAGTTAGAAGTCCTCTCCCTCCATGATCGAAAATAGTCTCTTCCCTGCATTGCCACGCTAGTAGGATCATGACAATCGGCCGACGCCATTGCCTGGAACGGGCTCCTTTGTGCGGGAAAAGTCGCTGTTTTCTATAGTCGTATCCGATTATAGTAAGGCTTTAGCCTTGAACTATTCCAACTAAAACTGGCAATGACCCTCGCCATATGGTGCTAGAAATAAGGGGCCATCTGTGGTCCTTAATGTCTGATCGCGTAGTGGCTGGAGTCGCTGTTGCTCGAATTTATTATATGCCGGCTATGGTATTTTGTGTACGGTGGAGGCACTTTAGTTTGTCCCGGCTGCAATAGCAGCCGGGCCAAACTCAAAACCAACGGGTTCAAAACCAACGGGTTCAAAACCAACGGGTTCAAAACCAACCAAGTATACTCAAAACCAACGGGTTCGATGCCGTCGGCCACTGTATTTTTTTATTCAAGCTATTTTCTTTTTTGTGCACTCTCTGGTTGTATGCCTAGCTTTGCCGCGATACAGTAGTGGTGCGGCGAGGTTCTCCTATAACCTCAACTTACTATCTGTATGCCTAGCTTACCCTCGACAGATTAGTGCTGCGGGGAGTCTACTTCAATTACACTCACCTACACTCTGTGTGCCTAGCTGCTTACGCACCCCATAGCCACTGCGCGTAATGATGCAGCACTGCGGCGGCTACACCCAGCGCCTAGCAGGCCGGTGGTGTCGGCCGGCGGCGTTCAGTAGTTCCTGGCATAAAGGAGAGTCCGGTGAATTTGCCACAGCGCTCCGCGCCAGATTTTTCCTCCGAGATTTTCGCAGTGCAGATTCGCCCTATAGAAGCTTGCCAATCGAATTTGGCGGCAGTCAGTGGAATAAAGAATTTTGAACACTGACACTACCGGGGCTTGTCCTTCTCACTTACAGCTCAGAAAGCATCTATCAAAACGAAAAATTAAGCCATCGAAGTGAGGATAGCGCTATTAGCTGATTCGCGCAAGCAGCCGCTGGATGGTGCTTTCGACCAACGGTATAAAGGAATCAGTTCATGGTCTCAGTATATGCTTGCATATTTGTCCGCGAGAACTAGACAATGACTGGCACCGCCGTAACAACCATTCACTGGTCTAACCCGGCTAAAACCGGGGCGAGCGGATTTGTGATCTAGAAACATATGCGCTGTACTGGGTACCGTAAAATGTGAGGGTCAAGAAAGAACGGCGAAAGAAACAACCGCAAGCTCCCAAGTATTTATTACAACTTTGTGGGAAGGTTTATTCAATCAACCTATCATGATCATACAGAATGTCATACCGGTCTCCATTCACAAACAACCTGCCCTTTTCCACGCTACACAAAAGCGACAGATTGAGTCTGATATTAGAAGCATGTCCAGAATTTCTCGTCCTAGTTTCTTTCTTCTCAGCGCCGCACTGCTTTATATTTTTGGTACAAGAGCGCGTATTTTCGTTTTGACCGATAAGAGTGTGACGCTAAATTTCCAGCGTGGGTAATTGTTTTTTTTTTTATAGTTCGGGTTATCTTTCCACCACGTGTTAAAAGACTATCAGACTGGCTGATAGTCACGTAGTAATGGGATCTCTCACACTGTTAAGTCGCACTGTGAGGAGTAAGGTATGAGCCTGATTTGAGGCCTTAGTTAGCATTCAAGTATCGCTACACTGGAGCAATTGCCACTAGAATCCGCAAGGCTAATCCCACCAGTGGCTTGCAATAACCTCAACTTGCACTTTTACAACCTTCTTGTGTTCACGGCTTTCTCTTAAGTTGATCTGGTTGCAGAAGCCGAATACAATTTTCAAGCATTAAACACTAACCCCATTTTTTGCAAGCAACCGTCTTGTTTAACCCGTCGGCCACTTAAAAAAAGTATGGCATCATAACAGGGCACGACACCATGGATAAAAAGCTGTTAAGGAGGTATAATAAATAAGAGTGATTCGCGCTTGTGTGATCTGCCGTTCTTTTCTTTCATCCCGTTTATCATTATCGTGCAGCTCGTGTAATGAAAGTTAACTGCTAATAGTTTGGAGCCGGCCTTTGATGGCATTAAACCCAATTTTTTCCTCGCAAAGCATGGTTTACTTAGCGTGTATCATGCTGTCGAGGTTCCAGATTATCCCGTCCGTCTCTTCAGCAGACACCGTGATAGCGTTTCTTCATTTTACTTCTTCTTCAAGGCACGCGTGCGACACTGGGCAGCGCTACTACTCACCTTCATGCTGAGATCAGCAGTAGCTCTGGTGGCTTTCTCCGTGTGCTCTTCGTCAGTGAGGATATGCGTGCTGTCGCTGTCCTGCGCTTGATAGCGGAGTTCGCCTGCATATTAAGAAGTTGTGCCGCATATAGGAGTTAGCGGGAAAATCAAATGATGGCAGCATGACACCTTAAAGTGCGTTGCAGCAAAAAAAGTAAGCTCGCCGGCGAGGCATCGGCTTGCGCGGACAGCACTGTAGCGAAGCCTTAGCGACACCTACAATAAGTAAATCACATAATCCGGAACCGAAACTCGCAAACACAATTAATAGTCACTCCTGCTGTCACCACGTCGAGACTAGGTCCGTGTCCTACTTTAAAAGAAGGCGACAAGCCTCCGTTGTACAGAATTGATTCGCGCGCGGGAAAACAATATCCTGAAGGGAGCAACCGAAATAGTAGGTGATATTACAAAAGCCATAGCAATGTTCGTAACGCTGCTTCTGCCGAGGCTATAGGTACTCGAGATCTCTCATCGCTGACTCATCGTCACCATAACCATCATGAGGCCAATTTTATCGTTTATCCGTCGCAGATATGCCACCTCCTTTAGCCATCCAGTTAACAACACCCTGTGACAGCTGTGGGTTCCTCTCCCCTCAAGGCTCCTAATCTCATCCGCGTACCTAACTTTCTCACACACCCTGCTATGGCTGCCTCGCTTTGAATCCACTCTGTTCTTTTAAGAGACGGTCGGTCATCTTCCCTTCGTGTTGGACGCACTACTCATGCCGAGTTTTTCTTGGCTTAGATACATGATACCTTTATGTAGTGTTTGTTGCCTGCCACTGTGTGCTCTCTTCGTGCCTCTAGACGTCACATGCATTATATCGCTTTCCATAGCTCGTTGAGCTGCTTAAATGGGTCTAGAGAAATTCATGAGACGCCGCACCACATAACGCCTACGTCACTATACAGAATTCCATCCAATAATCCACTCCACAATAAAACACTTGGGTATTTCAGGAGAAAGTTAACTAATGCACCAAAAGAAACTAAGCTATTAATGTACAAATCCTTAATTCGTCCCGTAATTGAATACGCGTCTCCCGTCTGGAATCCTCATAAACAATGTGAAATTGATCAAATCGAGAGCATCCAAAGGAAAGCCATCAGGTTCATTCATCGTCGATATGATCGCTACTTTTCGCCTTCTTGTGCCTTGTCCGCTTTGAATCTAACCCCCTTGTCCGTATGCCGTGAGGTGGATTCACTGAAGTTCGTGCACTGCATCGTCAATTCAGTTTATCATGTCACACCTAATGTCTACCTTACCCCTGATATTCCCCGATCAACCAGGAGCCATCACAGCCCTAATGTTAATCCATACTTCGCCCATACTAATAATTTCAAAAACAGCTTTTTTCCTCGTACTAGTGAACATTGGAACTTAATTCCTGGCATAACGCGGTCTCTTCCACTAAACTAATTTTCAACAAATATCGATGCCACATGATGTTTTCTTTGTGTTGTGTTCATTGTACATTGCCATTTTTTTATAAATTTTTAACCCCACTCCTGAAATAGTCCCAAAACGGGCTGCAGCATGCAAAAATAAAATAAAAAATAAATAAAATAAAATCACACCCTGCAATGGTCCATACAAATGCAACTGTAGTGCTATTATTGCCCATGTCGGCGACAACCACGTGGGTTCACCGTCGTCAGCTGTCTCCGGCTACCCATCGTCTCGCTTCACAGCGATCGATGTTTTCGTTGATGTGTCACCTTTGTGACCGGCGTCATAAAGCTGCCGCTCTGTACAATAAAGGATACGCAGTACCGCACGACTGGATAAGAGTCCAGGTATTCTAGCAACCGAATTCCTTCGTATTGCTTTTTTTTTCTTCCGAGTCCCTAGATTTCAACGGGGACGAATAGCAGCTGCTACTTCTAGCAGAGTGGAAAGAACACCTAATGACTGCGCGCCTTTTCAGTGTGCCGTGAGCATATGCTGGCGCTAACGTTATTTCGTTGAAATCGCTTGGGTAGGGCCATTCTCATTACGCTGGAGAACGTATAAACAATTGTTTGTGAAGTTAGTAATCATTTGTGCGAAATACGTCGTAGACTAAAGAATAAAACATTTCCCTGCCCTTGACATTACTCGAAGCCACATAGAAGCCTCTATTATCAGCCCTTTTGTGCTGCAACGTTTTCACTGACGACTAAAGGCTAAATAAAATTCATGTCGTTGTCAACGAAGGCTTCGCACCAGCTGTAGAGCGTCGAATGTTATCCTTGCCTTTTCTCATTACTTCCCCGTAAATATAAGTAAATTGTTCTGCCTTGCCTAGGGTGCATTTCACTTGCCATAGAAGTTTCACTTGAAAGCCTAACCGCTTACAGTGCCTCTTTCTGGCAGCCGTGGGAAAAGGCAAATGCGCAATAATATGGCCAGGGACTTACCTTCTGTCAGTGACGTCTTGGCCAGGACGATAGTCGCTCCAGCCAGAACGCAGCCGTACATGGCGATCAAATTTTCCACGCTGTTTTTCAAATGCACGCACATCCGGTGACCGGGGAGAAGGCCATGTTGTCGGAACCCAACGGCATACCGCTGCATAAGTGTCAGAAGCTCCGCGCGAGTGAGTATCATAACGTCATCCACCTGCAAACACCGACGCAATGCTTTAAATGCGCGTGAAATTCTATTTCGCTATTTACGAGGAGGACCATACTTAGCCTGAACACAACTCCGCCCAGAGACTACTAGTATTATGTTGGGACTAATAAAAACAAAAATAACAGTGTACCCACCGTACTCCTAATTGTAAACTGTTAGCGCCGTCAGGAACACGCCCAGGTGCAGAGAGCTCGGAGCATGGGGCCACCAGTGCGGAGGTTACTATGGCGCCGAGCCTTGCCGTGAAGACCACTCACATTTGGCGTGTGATGGGAAGTGATCGTTCGCTTCTCACTGATCGAATAAGTTTCTTAGGCTTTATGAGGCTTATTCGTCTCTGTTACTCAAAGCAGCTAAAACTCGATTTAACGAAATGAAGAGAAGCCACGAATTAGTTCGTTAAGTCGGGAAATTCATAAAATCGAGGAATGCATTTCTCCGCCCTTCCAAATCTAAAGCTATAACGTAGTGCCACCCAAAAGCAACCGCGGTATAGCATTTGACGGCAACACGTGCCTGAGCTTGCGAAAAGTTCATGAAAGCAGCCCGAATCGCTCGTGCGTGAAGCGCCATATGGTAAAGCGCATTCGAAGTCGAGATGAGGACAGCCGCCGACTGCCGAGTTCTTTGTTTTGTGCAGCGGAGCAGCTTGCAGCCCCGTCAGAACAAAACCCGGGTCGTAACTTCCATGCCTAGATATTACCACTGGCACGCTGCCAACAAGCTGCGAGGCATCGTAGGCAAAATAAGGAAGAAAGCAGCTTTTTTAGCTCCTTTATTACAGGAAAAACTTAGTTAAATCTGGTTTACTAGACGTTTGTTTAGTTATGTCGGGTTATTGAGCTGAAACCTAAGGGCGGTCGCCAAAGAATGAAAATTTTTTCGTTAGATCGAGCTTTAACTGTATTATCACTTGCTCACAGCGGCAGCCTAGTAGTTTGAGCATCTACCCCGCATGCGAAAGATGCTTGGTTCGATCCCCGGCGCCACCGGGTACCCGCTGGTTATACAACAGGTACGAGTTTTCTCCCGGCCTGGTGTTAAGCTTCTTTGGGCTGAATTGTTTGGAAAATGGCTCTTTGACTCCACCTTCAGTATAACCTGTGCCTTGGTGGTCTTTGCCAACAGATGCCCTAGCGCCTTAAAAATTCATCATCATCATTATCAATAATGTCACGAAGTGGTGACGGCACTCTGGAAGCCAGCAAGGCACCGAAATACATTTAAGAGAAATTCTCTACTCGGCTGGAATTTCGGTTGACATATCGGTGGTGGCGATAAAAAGAGACGTGCTCTGGGGTCGTCGCAGAACAGAATCACAGCCTTCCTCCACCGCATTGAGTTTGAAGCTATTAATCTTCGGAGAAAAATAAAGCAATGCCTCCACTACAATATCGAATAATGCTTAAGTAGTTGTGTGTAGCTGTGATAATTCCCATTGCGCACTTGATCTCATTTCACGTCGCAGCAAGTGATAAAGCCGCGTTCCGGCGGCATTGACATGAACAAATAACACAAAACTTCTTTGTTGGTTTTTGATATGTAGATGCCCTAATCGCGAGGTTTTTTTCTGCGCGTTGCGGGCAGGCGACGAAGTCTATGTTACTTCTGATAACGTATGGCAGGACTGCGCCGAGCCCTGCCGCATAAAACAACTGGAATGGGGTTGTCCAGTTTGCCCATTGGAAGGCAGTGTTGTATGCGAAGACCGCATAGTGTGATGTGATGTCCCACGTTTTGGTGGCAACGCAGAGGAGCTGCCGAATTACTACAGAGTACGCTCTGCCTTGCGAAGGTTTTTCGCGCAATCCGTAGAAAAAAATTCAGGGGGCACTTTGACTCTCTAAACTGCGTAGAGGCGAAAGCGTTTTCCGCACCACTTTCGCTGCTTCTGTGGCACTGATGGCGTCACATCTAATTGAGTACTAATTACTAAGTGATGACACATCACTAATTAATGATTGATTACTGATTAATGCCTGAATACTAATTAACTGCTAATTAATGGCGCTTAAGCTTCGCCTTGAGGAGTGGAACGCGACAACGTGTTGTAGCGCTGCCAGGGAGTCCATGGAACGCCACCACCCGTTCGGCGCGATGCCTTGCCCTTTGAACGCAACGCTTTTTGAGGAAAGAAAATGGCGCAGTAATTCTCTGTCCTCTCGGCATTTTCTCGAGTACTTCCTCCTTGAGTTGGAGTAGTACGTCCTGCGTAGACAGGTGGGCTCTGAACCCGTACATGCTGTCTGGGTACAGTTGGTTCTTCTCTAGGTGCGACTGGATCCTTTTTTTGATTACTTTCTCGTACATCTTGCCCAGGCACGACGTGAGGGAGATCGGCCTGAGGTTCTCGACCTGGAGTTTCTTGCCTGGCTTCGGGATCATTACCACTACCGCGTGTTTCCATTCGGCCGGCACTGTTCCTTCTTGCCAGAGCTTGTTGAAGTAGGCTGTGAGCTGGCGAAAACGTTGTCATGGCCCTCGACATAAAGGGAGCCTTCGACAACGTGAGCCACGCCGCCATCATGGAAGGCATCAACAACACCAACTGCGGGGGAAGAACCCACGACTACATCAGGGCCTTCCTGAGCGACAGAACAGCGACCGTGGGACTAGGCGAGCTGAGAAGCGACGTCTTCACCACGCCTTGCAAAGGAACACCCCAAGGCTCCGTGATATCGCCCGTCCTGTTCAATATGGCGATGATCGGGCTAGCAAGACGACTCAAGGAAATCCCGGGCATCCAACACGCGATATATGCCGACGACATCACGGTGTGGGTCACCCAAGGATCGTTAGGGGAGAAGCAAGACAGACTACAAGAAGCTGCGACCTGCGTAGAGACCTACGTCTGGGAGAGAGGCCTCAGATGTTCGACGGAGAAGTCGGAAATCATTAGGATCGGAAGAAATCCTACCAAAGCCTCGCTGGAAGTAGTTCTAGAGGGGCAACTGATCCAAGAACAGAACATGGTGCGAATCCTAGGCATGTGGCTGCAGAGCAGCCGAAAATGCAGCCATACCATCAGCCTGTTGAGAAGAGCCGCGGAGCAGGTTGGCAGAATGATCAGTAGAGTCTCTCAGAGAAGGTACGGGATGAAAGAAGAAGATACCCTCAAACTCGTCAACAGCCTAATCGTTAGCAGAGTTATGTACTCCTTGCCCTACCACGCAACAACAAAGGCGGAGCGAGAGGAAGCCGACTGTATTCTCAGGAAGGCATACAAGATTGCTCTACACCTGCCCAGAAACGCATCAAACGAGAAGCTACTCCAACTCGGAATCAGCAATACCTTCGATGAGCTTGCCGGGGCTCAATTGGGGGCACAACTCATCAGACTCAGAGGCTCCTCTACGGGAAGGGCGCTACTGAGAAGGTTGGGTCGGAACACGTGCGGACTCATAGACAGATACGCGGACGTACCGGACGACCTTAGAAAGACCTTTAATGTAGGACCCCTGCCTAAAAACATGGATCCTAACCTACACGAGGACAGACGAAAAGCAAGGGCCGAGCAGATAGAAAGGAGGCTAGGCCGATCAGAGAACACAGTCTATACGGACGCCTCCATGTACGTACATGCAGGGAAGCGCTTAGCCGCTACGGTGGTAGTTAATAGCACAGGAGACATGGCCACATGCGCCTCAGTGGAGGTTGTGGGCATAACGGAGGCCGAGGAAATTGCCGTCGCGCTGGCGGTAGCAGAAGGCTATAGGAAAGGCCGATCCCTAAACATCTTAACAGACTCGAAAGACACGTGTAAAAACTATACGAAGGGCAGAATTAGCGGCATGGCCCTCAGGATAATCAGTGGGGCAGCAGCCTCTGCTGAGAAGACACCCATACAACACATAATCTGGGTCCCAGGCCACGCAGGCGTAGCGGGGAACGAAACAACAGACAGCCTAGCTCGAGGGCTTACATACCGAGCAGGCATGTCAGATGTTCTGGAGCTTCAGCTACTAGCATGCGAGGGGGGATACACAGAGACATTACAACTATACAGAGGGACTAGATTCAAGTACCCACCACCACACATAACCCTGCGCAAGAAGCCCCTTCGGTCCTCTCTACATATCACCAAATTACCACATTTTACAAATTCAGCCGCATGACACTGCCACCACCCCACAGTACCTTGTCGCCCTTATCCAGCGCCACATGGCGGCAATTACAGACAGGCTGCTTTATTTCACCCCACCGCCTCTCATGCTTTCATCCCACCTTTCCTCCTGATTGTAACACCTGTGGCGTGCCCAAATCCACACTTTTCCATTACCTTTGGGAATGTCCTTCCCCAAAGGCAGTATCCCCCATCCCCAATCCCACTCATTCTTCCTGGGAGGCTGCTTTACGGACCGCTCAGCCCGCCGGCCAGAAATGGCTAGTGGATCGGGCTTTACGTGAAGCGCAAGCCCGTGGACTCCTGGACCAGTAGGGGACCACCCTGGAAGATTTTTTTTTTGTGTGTAATAAAGTTGTTTCCATCCATCCACACAAAGCCCTCACGAGGGAGGAAGCAGTCGGCTGGCGTAGGCTACAAACTCCTTCCCCAACTTGTACATCTATAACAAGATGTCACCAACACAATACAGAGCAAACTGCCCCTGGTGCGGCGACACACCCACACTATACCACATCACATGGGAGTGCGAACGAAATAAAGCATTCCACCAACACGACTTCCCGAGTGCGGAGCAATGGGAGAGCCGGCTCACCAGCAGCGAGCTCGCGGCCCAAAGGGCCTTAGTGCGGCACGCTACTGATGCAGCGCGACTCAGTGGAGCCCTGGACTAGGGGCCCAACCTTCCCCTACCCCTTCCAGAGAGGCATGGGAGACTGCCCTTCTCAACTGCTCCTCGCTTGAGTCCCAAAGGGCTCTGGTGAAACGGGCTAGAGACGGGGCATTGTCATGCGGTGTCCCGGACTAGGGACGCCGACCATGTAGCGGGGCCACTCTGTGGCTCCCAAACTCTATTTGAGTAATTAAAAGTTTTCACCACCACCACCTCAAGTCGCCGGCGCCACGAAAGACGACGGAGGCTTCGAATCCGCGAATCTCTTAAAAGATCGAAATAAAAGTTTTCTACTACTACTACTGTCCTCTCGGTGGACACCTGAACCGCACCGTAGAGGAAGGGAGGAAGTGGGAGTGAAAGAAGACAAAGAGGGCCCGTAATGAAGGAAATGAAAATTGTATTTGAGGAAAGGAAATTAAGCAGTCTCACATATCTCGGTGAACACCCGTCAAAATTCAGGGGGCACTTTTTTTACCTAAAGTGTGGTCACTGATGTGTGGTTAAGATGTTCAGCTTCGCCTCTGAGAGTGGAACGACAGCATCTTGCAACGCTGCCAGGGAGTCCATAGAACGCCATCGCCCGTTCGGTTCTAAGCCTTGCTCGTCGGTAAATTGGTTTTTGAGGAAAGGAAATGTATCTGTCTCTCATATCTCGGTGGACACCTAAACCTCTCTGGAAGGGAAGGGAGGAGGATGGGAGTGAGCGAAGACACCGTATTCACTCGACGCGCCTTTGTTCATTCCAAACCATCGAGCTGGCATGGCGGAGTGGATAGCATGCTCGTCTCGCACGCCGAAGACCGGGGTTCGATTCCCGAGCTCGACCAATTTCCTACTCCGTTTTATTTATTTATATGTCCTGACTAGAAAAGTTAATTAGGCTAATTGGGTAATTAAGCAATTAACTAAATCAGTCCCACTTGGAGCATCACTATACGATCCCTTCAATTGGTTGCATGGTTACTAAGCAAAGTACAATTGGCCCCGTTTGAAATTCGCGCACTGTGACGTCACGGCCGTTTCGACCAATTGAAAAACGTGACATTTTCTGTCGACAACTGCTGCTTACAACGATGAGGCATTAAAGGCCTTAATATATCATGGTTTCTAGGTTCATACGGCAGCCTACCAGCGGCATATGTTGCGGACATGTGCATAAAGTGCTTGCAATTTTCGCTAATTAGAGCGTGAGAACGATTGGTCGCCGAGCCATGCTCCGTGTCGGCCCTGTGCGCCGGTCCCGGCAGCAGAAAGGATTCGTGAGGTGGCGCCCCCATACATGGTGGCAAGAATCGAAACACGAGTTGGACGAAGTCTTACTTTTGCCCAAGAGTGTACAGTCTTTGTCAAAAGTAACCAGGCTCCATGGTTTGCTTCTCATTCGCATAACAGAGCCCCCACGGCTTCCCTAAAGATCAACAAGTTCTTTAAAGGTGAGAACAGGGGTTCTTCTTACCATACAGAGATATAGAGCTTGAGGGCTGGCATAATAGCTTTAATAGACGACTGAGAAGAAAAACGTGCAGCCTGGTTACTTTTGACAAAGACTGTACATACATAGAAAGCATATCATGACGGTTTTGGTCAGTGGCTCCATTAGGACGTTAGTTTTCGCATGGTGTGCAACAAGTTTGGCAGTGGCTTGTGCTACTGTAGTTAATAAAGGCTTGTATATAGGGCGTATATAGGGCGCCATCGCCGTCGCCTGTATATAGGACGTCGCCATCGGTAATAAGAACTTGTGGAGCGCTGTGGGACAAAATGATCTGCTCCTAGTCTCACACTTTTAACTTTACCGTGAATCTCGGCTCCGGCTTTTCCGTCGTGTTTCCAAGCACAGACGGTGACTTTAAGCAAAGCTGGCCTTCTTGGAATGCTTCAAGCTGCTTCGCTCCTACAATAGTTGGAGCGTCTCAAATTGTGAGCTGCCATTGTGAGCGCCCAAAATCCAGACGATATTCGCAATGCTATTTTGTCGGCCAGCTGCGGAAACTGCACGATTACATTTTTTTCCCGTGGATCCGGGTGTACGCTATTCTTGCTTACGATGCGACTAATAAATAGCTGCTCCTGGTAACCGAAATCGAACTTTCATGGCTGGAGGATTAGCCGTCAAATGCTGACTGTTTCTAGTACTGCTTGAAGTCTTTACTGATGATCGTCGTAGTTAGAGGCGAAGACGAAGACATCATGTAAGTATGCAAGACAAATATGCCACTTTAAGCCTGCCAGCACTGCGCCCATGACATGCTCGAATGCTGCTGGGCAGACCATATCGAAAAGGCCTTAACTTAAGCTCGTAGAGGCCGTTGGGTGTAATGAAGGCGGTCTAATGGTCCCTTTCAGCGGCTTCGATTTGCCAATACTCGCTGTTTAGACACTTGGCATTGCAAAGGCGCTCTAGGGTGTCGTCGATCCGGGGTTGGGGCTAGACGTCTTTTTCGGTAACGCTGTTCTGTCGCCGGGCACTTTCGTCTTCCTTTTCCCCGGGAACGATTAGTGTTGCCAAGAGGTTCTTTGATTTCTAGATCACATCTTCGGGCAGCCTTTCCTTGAATTGGTTCCTGATGGCATGACGTCCCTGCAGACATGTGGCACGTGTTCTAGTGAAAAGAGCCAGTGTCTTCATCGGTTATAATTCACTGTTTCGCGAGAACAGCTCGTTGTACCTTTGAGGAGGCAGGATAAGTTGCTCTACCTTCCAAGGAGGTTGTGAAAAAGTGGTCGTTTGAGCTGTGTCAGGGCCGGGTAAATGTGGAATGTCCGGTCTGGGGTGTGGCTCACTAGGAACGTTGACGCCGGGTCTGAGAGTGTGTATGGATTGCTGACCTGGGAAATTTCTTCAGAGAAGGCGATGATGGTGCCTTTGTGAAAGTTTTGGTACTCCCGGCTGCAATTTGTTACCATGAAAAAGCCTTGTCGGTTCCGGAACTCGGTGATGCCTTTTGTCACTTCGAGGACTCGGTTCAGCAGTAGCTGGTATTCCGTTCGTCAACGCCATTAATGTTCCCGGCAGCAAAGTAAGCTACGGTGGCCAGAATCCTCTAACGAAGAGACATTCACTTCATCGAGTAGACTGAGCTCAGCGCCATGCTTCACCGCTGAATTCGGGAATAGAAACTCCGCCGTCGAGACGGTGATAGACTTCATCTTGAGATCGATTATCACTCGATGTTGTGGCAGAAAATACAAGCCTAGAATAACGTGCAGTAAAAAGTCGCATACTACGTATGTGCGCTCAAAGTCATTCTCGCAGTACAACACCGCCCCACCACCCTCCCGAAGTGGTTCTGATGATTGCCGTCAGCTCTGCGTATCTGCCGTCTGTCACAAGCGGTCTTCACCTTCCTGTGCGGTGCGGTGAAGGGCCCACTTATCACGGAATAGTTTCCTCTCGTCTAGACTAGAACAGCAGTTTTAAGGCCGTTAGTACCTACTTCTAGCTCAGTGGATCTTGCTATTGAGCTGCATGTCGGTCTCGGTGTCGGAGTACAGCTTGCTGAAGTGCAGTGTTGTGATACGACACCGAACCCCAGCTGGGATTCGTCGTTGTTTTCGATTACATGGACATCATTGTGAAGTTGCGCCCGGTTTGTAATCAAGCTTGTCGTCGTGTACGGTGTCATCGTAGCGGTTGCTGCATGACCTTTTATCGTCGCTGATGGGGGATCTTCCGCCTTTCTTCGCGAAGCAACTTACCTCTAACGGTTGCTCTCTCCAGTTATCCTTTCGAGGGCTGATGGATCCACCTCACTGCTGATGAGTTTTTGCAGATGCCTCACACGCGAGGTGTGTGTATTACTGTGACGGTCATCTAGAGGATGGGCGGCGGGGGACTAGTTGCGCGGGGCGCAAGTAATCTTCGACTTTGCTATAGGTTGCTGTCGGTGTTGCGGTCGCAGTATGTCGAAGTAGAAACAACGAAATCCTCCATGCCGTTAGGTGCACTGATTAAGGATATGGATGGCATCATCGCAGTGGAAGCAAACGAGATGTTGGTTGAAGTGTGCCAAGCTTCGCTCTTCCTAGGGCTTGAACGCTGCTCTTAGGCTCGGTGGCTAGAGGGCTTGGGGGCGTTCTTGAAGAGCAGGTTGTCGTTGAGGAGGCTTAGGGCGTCTCGGCGGTTTGTGCACTTCAGTGTCTAGCAAGGCGCTTTGTGTTATGGCTTGAGCATCCTTTGGGGTGGTCGGCGACGGGGAGCCAAATGCATGTTGCACTTCTTCGCGGACCGTTTCTGTGACGGTCATTACCTCAGTTTGGCTGGAAGACGTAAGAAGCCGCCGCAGATCTTTCCGTGCCGTGCTGAGGGTGTCGCATCACATCTTGTTCTCGGGCGCGGGGAAATGCGCGGGCTCGTGCTTCCAGAGTTTTTGCTAGTTTATCGAGCTACTTTCTTCGGTGGATTGTGAATCAGACCGGTGAAAAGTGCCTTCTTAGCACCACGCACTAAAAGCTGCACCTACTTTTCCGCCATGTCAGCACCCGAGCATCGAAAAAGGCGCTTCATTTCCTCTGCGTATAGAGTCACTGTTTTGCTCTAGCACTGGGTGCATGCCTGCAGAAGCAGCTCCATGCTTTAAGGATGAGGGCTGTGACTGTCTTGAAGAACTCTCGCCTGAATGATTCCTATGTCACCCCTGAGAAGCTTCGTCGTTTTCATACCAAACACTCGCTGGTCTTTTCAGGGCGAAGAAAACGTTTATGTTCGTCTCGTCATCCCAAATGTTGAAAAAGCCACACGCTCCAAGCGCTGGAGCCGTTCTTCGGAAACATTGCTTGGTGAGCCGCTGCAATCGAGCAGCAATCTGTACTGGTACGAAGTACCGCCGCGGGCGTTGTAGGCAGTTTAACGGTCGATATTGAAGGCTCTGTCTCTCCTAGTTTTTTTTTCTTGCAAAATCTCATACTCGCCCTCCCGCCTTTGTAGTTCTCGGCTGACTAGTCTGACTGCCTTCAGTTCCTCTGCGACTGATCGATCAAGAGTGGTGTCCCGGCTTCCTACCGGTGTGCTCGACATCAGCGTGGACCCTGCATCTCTACCAGATGTCACTTCGTGGTGAAGGCACTCTGGCAGTCAGGAAGGCACTCAAAAAGACTTTCGAACCAACTCAGTTTTGTTCCGACTTGAGCCCAAATAACTGAACAATCGGCGATGTCGACGGCAACAAACGAGCTAGGCGTACGTCGAAGAACAAAGTCACGGCCGCTCGCGATCGCACTGAATTCTTAGCCGACTAAGAACCTCCAGTAAAGGGTGCCAGAAACAGCAACAAGAACTTAAGACAATGTGAAAGCATTTGCGAATGGCTGCGATAATTCGATAAGAACCTTGTGGCATCTCGACTCACAAAGTGACAAAGCCGCGTGCAGGAGTCAAGAAAAAAAAAGCAGCACAAAGCTGTGCGGCAGAGTCACCGTAACTCTACTAGTGCATACCAGGAGTGTTTCAGTGCACTCGCCGCTTATTGATGCAACCCGAAATGACTGTCAAATTACTGTTTTCAGGAAATTTTTCCTCCTCTCCATAAAGACCAATAGTTATTGACACCAGTGACACTATTGACACTAGTTATTGACACCAATGGTACGTTACCCATCTTATTATAAAGGGAAAGCTTGTATTAAATGAATGTCCGAGAAGCGCAAAATGCCTTGCGTAAGGTGTAGCCAAGATAAAAAAGACACCAAATGAAGTGAAACATGAGGGTAAGGAAAATATGTACGTGCACTCCGTCTTTGCTAGGGCACATCGCACATCTTGCGACTTTCGTCGTTCCTCGTTTTTCCCTAAACTAGGGAGTGACGGCTTGAAGCCCCTGGGGAGATGGAATTGCTGTAACACGCATTGCGCCTAGAGATGTAAAATTTCAGGAAAATTTGAATGGCGTGAAAAAAAAAACGTTTTTTTCAGGGTTTTTTTTTCATGAAAAATTGGAAATTTTGCAAAACATGACAAAAACAGATTTATTTGCAATACTATTGCACAACAATCAATAATAATGCTCCAAAGTTCAGTCGAATATGCAGTTATAGATGTCATATTGTGAAACGAACTTCTGGTTCTATTGCACCGAGAAGATAAATAATGATTTGCGCTTCATGCGAATATGGAGGTATAAATATCATATTTGTGGAACGAACTTCTTGTACTATTGCACCGAAAAAGGGAACATGAAAACTGATCTATAAGTCACTCCATATGGGACTCAGAATCACTGTCGTTGGATGCGGCACTACGCGCAGCAGCATGGATTGAAGCTGTGTCCACAGCTAGGTTCGACTGCACATACACAAGCATTCGAACGCGTACCCCTGAGAGCCTGTTGCGAATCCTTGTATGGACAATCCCGAAACGTGACCAGTTTGTTCGCAGCTGGCGGATGATGGTGGTATCTGCAGCATTCGGCAAGCCAGACGAGTTAGCGACTGGTTGGGGTAAAGGCCTTGCCACCAGGTAGATGGGGTCACGTGCTTCGCTGAAGACCCCTGCCCTGTACCAAATTCCTGCGGATGTTCTGTACTCTCCTATGTTGGAAATCAAGAAGCTAGGCTTTAGTTGGCTAAAACCGCTTACATGCACAGCAGCCTATGTTATTTATGCCGTGTGTGTAGCGTGGAGAATTTGCAGCCGTTTTGTTCTACTTCAGCCGTGAGTTCAAGTATTAGTGTGTTCTTAAGTCAAGCCTGGATCTTATATGTGACCTGGCCTTCAACCCGCGTACTCGTAGCACGAACGTTTAAAAAAGCACTACCTGGCACCGGCGATGACGACTGCCCTCCAATCGTTCAAAGATGCACGCTGTAATTGTTTTCAAAGCAAAAAAAACCTAAACTAAAAGCAAGCAATCGTAAAACCTTGAAATTGCATTGTGAAATTTGGAATGTTTTTTTTCCATTTTCCCTTGCCTGAAAAAAAAAACGAAAAAAAAACGTTTTTTTTTTCCAAAATTGCAGTGTTTTTTTCAGGCCTTCACATCTGTAATTGCGCCACGTGCCACTGCCGGCAACCGGCTCTTCTTCGTGATTTCACTGCCTTCAAAGAACCGCGCTGTTCTTCTACGTTGACCATCCTTTCGCAAACAATAGCAACTTTTTAGTACTGTACTATATAAACAAGTCCTATACATCAAGATTCTGGAGCTACTAATTTGTTTTTTTTTTTAATAGCGGATTATATAGGCAACAACAAAACACTTCAACAGCAGTTCTTGGTCGGGGAGGCAAAGTGTGTGGAAGTTATGAACGTGGGCATTGCAGCACTGTTGAATTAAGTTTGTTTCAACCGTAGTGAACGAAGCATCTATAACGGCACCCCATAAAATAAAAAAAAAACATGCATGTATAGCTATTATGCCTCCAGTCCGTGGTAGAGAGAGTGTAGGTAAATGCGTTTCCTGAAAGCACAAAGTGAACACGGGAGGGGGCAGCCTCAGGGTACTTTCCAAAGTTTCGGTGAGAGAATCTGTCTTCTTGTCGAAATGTTTCAAAACAGCCGGAGATTCTTCCTTCTCTTCTTCAGTTTGCACTTATTATATCTTCAGTCAATCAAGGAATCAGTTGCCTGTGGTTTCCGCATGTCTTAGTCAATTTGAGCCATAAAAATCAACTGGAAGCAATTAGAGGAAACTAAAAATGCATATCGCGACTCGCTGCATTCGGACTGTTCAAGCACGGCTAACAATCGATTTCTTAGGCGCTTTTGAGACCCGTACTTACCAGCGCTGTCTTGTCTGGCTTAGTGAGAAGCTTCTCCTGGCCAGTTTGTAGAAAGAGCAGACGGGAATCTCGATGTCCGGGCAGGCCGAATGGACAACGCCGTCCACGATGCGGGCCTTCATCTCGGCTGAGCGCGCTGCGTTGAATCCGTGCACGCAAGAGATGACGTGGTTCAGCTCTACCCCAGACAGGTGACCAACTGTACGTGCATCTGTGTTTGACATATGATGATCTGCAAGCTGGCGACGGCGACTTATAACAGCCTACCTGTAGGCTACATCGCGCATGACAGCTGTTTCCATCTGGCGTCTCCTCGCGTTTCATAGTATGATCAGTGTACCTATGCCAAAGTGTAATTATGGGTATGGTAAGTGACCGTTTAAGTTACTTCGCAAGGGCGGTCTGCATCTGCGTGCAGGCTGCATGAAACTTCTGCTGGCTTAGCCAACCTAGACACTGTTGCATGCAAAAATAATCACATGCATCCCTTCTGAAACCTAATGTGCTAAGGGCCCGTGCTTTTTTACGCACTCCGCTAAATTTTTATGTCCTATTTTCAGGGGGGACCGCCAGGGGGCGTCGAGGAGTACGGACGCGTTCACGTCGGCTCCTGCGAAATCAGTGATTTCATGGCGGATTTTTTCCTACGTTGACCGTAAATGTCTTTTAAACCTGTTTCCTAAGGTGCAAGCAACCTGAGGATACCACATTTGTGCCTGTAAGTGCATCTTTAAAGACTGTATCGTCATTCCAAGTTCGCCAGCGCTACACGCCACGATAGGCCTACTTCCGGGAAGGCGGCGACCGGCGAGCTCCCGCCACCGCCGACCACGCCCGGCTCCACGATGACGATGGAAGTGACGGTGGTGGGAACCGACATCGACCCCAAAGAAAAAGAAAAAGAGGAATGGATTATGAGACTGAAGAAGCGAGCGGAAAAATTGGAGAACGACGAACGCCACCTAGGACGCCAACATGGTGCCGGAGACGCGGCGGCAGCGAACGCCGCCACTGTTGCGACGACCGACGGCAGCGACACGAGAGCCTACAGAGAGGCGGGACGGAAACTCGCTGAACGTTCAATAGCCTCAGACCTCCCGAGACTTCCAGCGACCGGATGGAAAGTAGTTCTGCGTCCCAAAGAAGGACTAACAATGCTGAAGAGCACCACCGAGATGAGAATTGCGGCGGCCATCAGGGAGAAAGCCGGAATCAAGGACGAGGAGGCACTGAAGGACAGACTAGCTATAAACGTCAAGCAAGGTACGATTACCTACCACACGCCTAGCTACGAAAACGCGAGGAAGGTGGAGAAAATTGAAACTGTCAAGATCGGAGACAAGGAACGCGGTGTGACCACCTACATGAACGCACCAGAGAGTTGCGGCAGGGGAGTCATACATGGCATCGATGAGGAATACACACACAAGTATGTACTAGAAGGACTGAACATTAACGGATTCAACCCTTCAGTCATAGATGCACGAAGAATGGGGAAGACCAAATCTTTCCTAATCACCTTCGAAGAAGAGAAAGTACCACGCAGAGTAGTCTTGAGCGGAATCACTTTCAAATGCTTTCTATACAAGAAACGCTATGAGGTCTGTTACAAGTGCGGAGGACTTGGCCACCGCTCGGACGTCTGCGACAGTGAGGTGACCAAGTGCCGCGGCTGTGGCATGACATCGCCCCCCGAGGGGCACCAATGTACACCGCAGTGCCAACTATGCGGCAAAGAACACTACACCGGGGACAAGAGGTGCAAAAATCTCTTTCGCACCCCTTATATTGTCAAGAAACGCCAATGGGAAGCCAAACAGGAGGCTGAAGAAGCGAAGCAAGAAGACGGAAGGAACAGCCGCTCCCGTAATAGATCCGGCAGCAGAACGAGGTTTCGGTCAGAGTCCTTCCCCCGGCTACAAACCGGACAGCAACAGCCACGCAAGGAGCAAGCTGCAAAGGTGAGCTGGCCAACTAAAGTTTCCCAGGACTCCGAGACAGTTAAAGAATTAAAAGAACTTATTAAACAGCAGGCAGATCAGATTAAGACTTTAACTGATTATATTAAGAAGCAAGAAGAGCGGATCAAAATGCTAGAAACGACAGCTAAGCAACCCGAGGAAAACAAACCGCAACAGGAAAAGGCAATGGCGCCTATGCAAGTGGAGCAGGATAAAGAGGTAGAGACAGCGAAGGTTGAAAAACCCCCTTCAAAAAAGAAACGTACCAAAGAGTCGGATCTTGAGACCAAATTCGAACAACTAAACGACAAACAACAACAGGATATGAAACTACTGAACGGAACACTAATGCAATTCATGAAACAAGTCACAGAAACGATCAGAGTAGAATTTGCAAAGCGAGACGCTGCTCTCACGGCGGAATTTGAGAAAAGGGACCAATGGATATACGCGGAATTCCAAGCAACCAAAAATGCCTTGGCCAAAGAACAATAATACTATCTGGCAGTGGAACTGTAGGGGCTTTCTGCGTAAACGGGCCGTTTTACAATCGTTCCTTGCAAACGGAGACAAACCCGAAATTATAGCTTTACAAGAGTGCGGGAAAAACGCGAAGCTGCCCGGTTACAAATCGTACCCGGGCCGAGGGGACAACACGCAGGTTGCCACCCTTGTCAAACGCAACGTTACCGCGCTGCAGCACGAGACAGGGCACGTCCAATTAGATCACACTCTAATCGAAATGATACCGCGCAAGCGGAGAGAGAAAAGCCTATTCGTCTTAAACGTATACAGCTCTCCGAAACAGAGAAAGGATTGCGGCTTCGGCAGGCTATTCGCAAAAACGAAACAGATAGCGGGCAAAAACCCTATCGTCATTGTCGGGGACTTTAACGCTCATCATCCCGCATGGGGATACAAATATACGCAAATCAAGGGCAGAGAACTCTGGGACAGTATTCTCCACAATGAGCTCATCTTGATCACTGACCCCATCAAACCAACAAGACAGGGCAATAGCGTGAGTAGGGACACTACACCTGACTTAACTCTCACCGGAGGCCAAATCACGGCATGGTGGTGTAACACGGGGGAGGACCTAGGAAGCGACCACAAAATTATTGAGATCGTGGTAGAAGACGGACCGCCCACACCGAAACCCAAAAAGGTCGCAGCGGTAAATTGGGATCTATTCAGGGCGAACCTTCATACCCGAGACGTAATCAGGGACATAGAATCTTGGGGCACAGACATTCTCGCGGCAGTTAAAGAAGCCACCGAAGAGGTGGAAGCAGACGAAACGCAAGAAGAGGTAGACAGGCGTATGATAGGCCTGTGGCGCAAGAAAAGGGAGCTAGAAGAAAAACTTGCTCAAAACAAGGGGAACAGAAACATACGTAAGCTCCTAGCCAAACAGAATAGAGATATCGAGGAGCACGCGCTGTACTTAACCAGACAAAACTGGGGTAGTATCTGCGAGCAGATGGACCGCAGAATCAGCAAAGCCAACACGTGGAAAATGCTCAGACATCTCTTAGACCCGGACAAGACAAAGTATGAGGCACGACAACAACTACAGAAACTCGTATATAAACACGAAGGCACTAGTGATCAACTAATCTCTGAAGTGAGGGACAAGTACTTGAGGTGCACACCACCCACACCCCTCCCCGAGTACAAGGGCGCAGAGAATCCTCTTCTCGATGGGCCCATCACCATCGGAGAGGTTAGGGCGGAGTTGAACATACTCAGAACTAAAACTGCGGCAGGTCCAGACAGAATCAGCAATCGCATGCTGAGGAATTTGGATGATGCATCAATTAGAAACCTAACAGCGTACATGCAGGAATGTTGGGATAAGGGCCGAATCCCACCTTCGTGGAAAGAGGCCAACCTAGTCCTTATTCCAAAACCAGGTAAGAAACTAAGTCTCGAAAACCTGAGGCCCATTTCGCTTACCTCATGTGTAGGTAAGCTAATGGAGCACGTTATTCAAACGAGGCTAAACAGATTCCTAGAAGAACAAAAGCTTTACCCCGACACGATGATCGGATTCAGGACACATCTTTCTGCATGCGATGTTATGCTTCAACTTAAAGAACAAGTGCTAGACAACGAAACAGCTGATACCAGAGTAATAGTCGGCCTTGACGTGGCCAAAGCTTTTGACAACGTTGACCACGCAGCCATACTAGAACGCTTAGAAACTCTAAATGTAGGGGGAAAGGTATACAACTACGTGAAGGACTTTCTTTCAAACAGAACAGTTACTATCAGCCTAGGAGGGAAGGAAGAGAAAGGCATAAGGCTGGGCAACAAAGGTACTCCCCAAGGCTCGGTCCTATCACCAACACTCTTCAACATTGCAATGATTGGCTTACCACATAAATTGGCGTGTATAGAAGGGCTCAACCACACAATATACGCGGACGACCTCACCCTCTGGGTTACCAGAGGCAGTGACGCGCACATCGAAGGTACCCTCCAAAGAGCGATCGAGGAAATTGAGTCGTACCTAAAACAAATAGGACTCAAATGTTCTGCCGAGAAATCGGAAGCGCTCTTCCTCGGCCCACAAAAGAGACAAAGAAAGCCCCATGAACATGGGATAACGCTAACGGTAAACGGGGACAAAATACCCTCAGTAGAGATGATTAGAGTACTGGGTCTTAGGATACAGGCAAACGGTAAGAACACCGAAACGATACGAAAACTCGAATCGAGTGTAAGCCAGACGTGTAGGCTACTCAAAAGAATAGCAAATAAACACGCGGGAATGAAGGAGACGAACCTCTTAAGACTAGTTCAATCATTTGTAATCAGCAGAATCACATACGTGGCACCATATCTACGGCTAGCCAAAGCAGAAAAAAAACAAGATTGAAATCCTAATTAGGAAAGGCGTCAAAACCGCTCTGGGCCTCCCCCCGTACACATCCACCCAGAAAATTCTGAACATGGGGATTTCGAACACACTAGACGAGCTCATTGAGGCCACCAGAGTAGCGCAACAACAACGACTCCTACGCAGCCATTCGGGGCTAAAAATACTAGAAAAGCTAGGCTTCGAACCTCGAGCGCGGCTCAAACACACGGAGAATATCCCAACAGACATAAGGAACAAAATCAGAATCCCACCACTCCCAAGGAATATGGATCCGGTACACCATGAGGGTAGGCGAAAGGACAGAGCGAAAGCTCTGCAGAAAAAATTAGCCAATAGACAGGACGTGGTTTACACGGACGCGGCGGAATATGAAGGCAGAACGGGTTTCGTAGCCCTAGCAACCAGGGAGGGCGGAGACCGAGTCTCGTGCTGCAGCACCCAACAGAGAGATGCAACAGCGGCTGAGGAGGTAGCCATTGCGCTGGCTTTAACTCAACGGAATGTCAGGGTGATTATAACAGATTCCAAATCGGCTATCCGCAACTACAACGCAGGCAGGGTATCTGTCGAAGCAGTCAAAATTCTGAATGCCGGCCCGACACCGGCAGAACTAATTAACCTTGTTTGGACTCCTGCCCACGAGGGCCTCCGGGGAAACGAGACAGCGCACGCATTGGCCCGAGGACTCACACACCGGGACCCCAATGCGGTCTCGTCAAGCAGAGAGCCCCTTCAGACGAGCGAGGAGCTGAACACGTACCAAGATATTCTTAGCCATTACAGATTAGGAAGACAGACATTACCTGGAGCATGCAAGGGCCATAGCAAAAAGGAAGAGGTCATATGGAGAAAGTTACAGGCGGGAGTTTTTCCGAACCCACTCGCACTAAGCAGATGGCATCCGGCGATCCAAGACCCCAGGTGTAAACATTGTAATGAAATAGCAGACATGATCCACATGGTGTGGACATGCCCTAGCCACAACAAACCAGACAGGAATATAGAGTCCTGGGAGGCTTTAATGGCCAGCCAGAAAGAAGAAGAACAAAAAGAAGTTATCCGTCTGGCCCTGGACACCGCTGAATCCCAAGGGATCCCAGCCTGCTGAAAGGGGAGGAAGATGACGGCGGTCAAGACTCGTCTTTTTCGCCCTCTGATTCCTTGACGGGTGCCAATAAAGTTATTTCATCATCATCATCATCCTATTTTCAAGAAATCCCAATCTTTCGGTACTTCCGCATTGTGGAAAAAACAATATTAACATCACACGTGGTTGTTACTTTCTGATGTTATCTCTTGCATAGCATGACCTCACAGGTTCTTTCTCAGCATTTTTCTCCTTTCTCTCATTTCTCTATCCTTGATATTCTGTACTGAACTCTAGGAAGCAACTTTAGAGAATGTAATTAGTCGTTTAACGTTTGCATTCTTCGTTTATTGCAGTTCATTCAATGCGAAAAGGCGGCAAAGATTGGCGTGGTAAGGAGCGAAGAAAAAATAGAATAAGGACGGCAACGAATAATATATAAAGCTATACTCGATGGCGGTTTTAAAGCGGTTACACCGGTGATGCTCGTGAAGAGGAATGAAAAAATCATAAATTATATTTGTGCGCCAAAGGCGAAAACTCAGTTCATGGCGATCGGTGCGCGGTGACATCTATGAAGGTTAAGTATTCGACTGAGATTGGAGACTTGCGTCCACTTTATGACTCGTCGCATTTCAAAATAAGGCTGGCAGGCTTTGATTATGCGGAATACGCGCCTCTAAGGCGGGCTTTGCGGCTCTAGCTCGAGACCAGTGGGAACATTGTTATTTTGAACATCCTCTCGCGCGCGTAAAATGCATGTTGGTGACTGATGCAGAACGAGTTCCACCTAGAAAATAATGCTGGTGGCTTTGGACTCGTGTCTGCACTAGTTTCACGTCGCCTAGGTGCAGTGGCTCATGGTACTCCAAAATGCAGGACGGTCCTGTCCTCTTTGCAGCATCACGTGGTGGTGGAGCTTCGGAGCCGTGCTTTATTTCTCTCTCATTGCGACTCTTCCTTAGCCCATTGTGCCAGTTGGCGATGCGGGCTGGGCACTTTCATTTTTCTCTGTTTTTACCGCCTCCCCCCTCCCCCTCCGAACGTATATGACCCTTCGTACAAAAGGTACATATCACCCTTATCAGTACTCTGCATGAAAGCTGCGAAGCACTCCCCGCCGCCAGCTGCAGGCCGCCCTCAGCGCTTGTGCTGAGGTTTCTTTCCTGCTGTCCTCGCCACGGCATTGTGATTTTATTGTTCTGCTCGCATCCGCTATTGCAGCAGCTGCTCGACACTGTCGTTCACTTCAAGCTAGAGAATTTCTGCACTTCGCTAGTTTTTCTTTACTCCTCTGTGAATGTAGGGCAATATAGATGCCCTTGTGCTCCTGGCTCGGGCGCTCTGATGTTGTAAAAATAATAATAGAGAGCTACTTACTTCCAACAAGCACACAGAAAGACATCACAGAAGGGGCGCTGACTCCAACTCAGTTTAATGAAACACACTAGTTTATTTATTTAGAAGGAAAGCAGTGATCGCATGCGCATTTATCACCACAATAAAATTAATCTAGATTAAGTAGGCTAGACAGCATTCTATAGCTTTTGCTCATGCATGCGCATGTACTCGCTGCCTTCCTTCTCAATAAATGTAGGAGTGTGTGCTTCAATAAACTTAAATTAAGTCAGTGCCCGTCCTGTCATGTCTATTTGCTCGTCTGAAAATAAGTAGCCCTCAATTACTCTTATATCAAGACAGGCGCTCTGGTGTCCTCTCGAGTGTACACGCAGCTGCGAGAAATTTTCGTGCTTCTGCAGCCGGGCTGCCGCAGAACTGAAAATGTCAAAGCTATTGCAACAAGCCCGCGAACGGAGGCGTCCGGTTTACGACTGTCTGGACGCAAAGTATGACAAGCAGCCTTTGCTCCTTGTGGCGCCAAACCCTGATTAGGGAAACATTATAGTGGTACAATCGTCTTTCTAGTTAAAGACGTTCGCTGTTCTTCTCTTGTCCGGTACCAGTGATTTCGCAATCGACGCGTCCTCGAATTCTGCACCTGTGGTACTCGCTTCTCTTGGCACCAGTCTGAGTGTACTCTGTTGAAAGGCGTCCAAATGTCCAAATGCACCGGTGTGTGGTCGAGTAGAGAAAGATACGCCGTGGTTCTCTAGGATGTAAACACCATGCTTGTCATAGTCAGCGATGGCGTCGTCACGAAGCGATACCATTCTAGTGCACTAGCAGCGCCTCGCTCTGACATTTCTTTGTCCCTGGGTTCAGTCTCTGCCGTCCACATATAATGAAACTCTACCTTGATGATTGAACGTAAAATGGCCGCCGGAGGCCTCATTGAAGAGGCGCCTTGCGATCTAAATGAAAAAGAGTGACACCCGAATAGTGTCATTGTCGAGCTTTTGGTTTTAACGACAGATTTTAAGTTCTTGCTTAAATCCGTGTCCCCAGTTAATATCGTTAGCTGTGCACCGGATAGTGTACTGCACACGCTGTATTCTGGGACTCGAGCCCGGCCAGGATCGGAGACTGAAAGCCCGGTCTTGGAAAAGGCCAGTGGCAATACGTCTGGACTTGGCCCTTGCGCGCTCCAGCAGCAGATCAAGAGGCAAATTGCTTACTATGTGAAGCAGTCTTGAGCTGTACAGGACGTGGCCTTAAGACATGCTGAAATTCGCAATAACGCTTAAAAAAATTGAACCCCGGTTTATCTGGTTAGTCTAAATACGATTTAGGTACGCTGGCACGTTTGTCCTTGTTTAGGGATGATCTCTTTGATTGTTCTGGAGGAAATGTGCTGCAGCGTCTACTCTAGCACGCAATTGCTTCTATTCAGCAATTTCTGCTCCCCGTCTCAGGCGCATTTAATTTTGAGGAGATATTATAAGTCTTTTTCTTTATTGATGAGCAATTCTTAGCTCGACCTCTCTCTGCTCCTCTTCAAGAGAAGGTGCAGGTCTCGCTCTCTCTAAATTGGTAGCTGAAGAGAGGGAAATCCCCTCGAACACCACCTGCTGCCTGCTATGCTTAGCAGGTTGGCTTCTTCAGGACGGAACGGCTTTTTCGCTAGTGACTCATCTATTGTTGGCGCTATAAAATTGGTACATCAAACAGAAAAGAAAAGACAAGGCAGGTCACTCGTCCAGCTTTATGAAGAGTGACCTCCTCTATGAATTTCTCCGAAGTTCTGAAAGCCCCAATGATAAGGGCCACACTTAGCGTTGCCTCTACATTTGTAGTCACTCATTTTTTATGGCTCCGATATATAAGTATTGAAACTTCCGTAAGAATGACAATCTGTTTTCTCTAATCAGCATGATCTCAAGGGTTGAATTCATGGCCCCATTTCTGTGCAGATTAAAAGCAAATGCGCCTGTTTATTGCATAGTATGCATTTAAAAACCCTAATTGTCTCAAACCAATGTGCTCTTTTCCAAAGGTGTTTCTCGTAGGGTACATGTATGTTTCTCAGAGGTGAAAGCAGTCTCTTTAACACTATTTTTCAATAGGCGGTTGCCCGTACAGAAATCGAATGAAGGTGTTTCTTTAGCCGTTTTTAGTGTGGTGTCAAATCAGTCGTCTCGGGCAGTAACACAAAACCGACCACATTCATGGCTCTCTATCCTAGATCTGACGGTGTGTGCTCGCTGACACTCCCTCGCACTGGCAAGACCCGGGTCAGTCTAGTACTTCTCCAGGCTGCGGCTAAAGTAAATTGTGCCGGGTATCGGGGCCGTAAAAAGCGCACAAGAGTTCTCGATATACCCTAAGGAGCCAAATACAGGGGAGTTCCGGTGGAATTTCAGGAAGGAATTTCTCCACCCTACCTGTGGAAGACATTCTGCTGTAATTAACTGGGCCAGTCATTGTGCTGATGCACACTTCATAAGTTCGGAGGGTGCAGGACGGGAAACTTCTCCACCCCGCGTCCAAAAGAAGGAGATTCGCACCGCTGGCCGGTTGTTGGAGCCACGCCTGATCAGCGGCTATCCGGAGCTACGGAGCGCCAACAGCGGATTGGATAACAAGATGCTTTACTCTGAATCAAGTTGCAACAGAGCACAGCCCGGCAGAGAGCTTAATATTAACAACGTGACTTCCAAAATGCCAGGCACTGAAGCATACACGACTGAGCAATTTCAAAGTAGCTTAGATAAGGCACAAGACGGAGCATGGTGTAATTAACAAACGGGTAATATCGACGTAATAATCTAAAAAAGATGCATTGAACGTACAAAATGCCACCGACCGAACGAGTGAATACAAAAATACAACACGAGGTATACAGGTCTATAGCTACCAGACAAAAAAAAAACAGGTGGATAGTGTTAATGAATTAATGCCCATATATACATGGAATCAGTAATTTCTTGCTTTGATTTTAGAGGTCACTGGGAGTCCTCACGCCATTCCTGGCGCAGTGGTGCAGCTATTAAGCCATGTGTCACTAGCCGCTGATGGATGTCTCAAGCACAGCCGCTGAACGGGCTTGTGAGACCCACATTGGTCTTTCCGAGCAATCTCTCACGATCATTCATTTTACTGCCACATCCCAATGTGGCAGTTTGATAATAATCCAGAGGGCAGGTCGCCACCTACCACGGTAGGCAAGTTGCGATGACATCACTAGGTGATGTGACCGATTTGTCAGCAGCCACATTCCACCCAAGTGCTTCGTCTGCGAGGTTTCAAACGGTCGGCACCGCCGACGCCGGACACGGGGTGCAATGCTCTCGCGTTGAGAGAGATTGAGAGAGCGGAGGGGAAGCTGTGGCTTGTGTGCCGAGTGGCTAGGTCCGATCGCGATGTGAGTTGTTGGGTTAACCGGGCTGCAGACACTCGTTCCCGGGCCGAAGTGATTTATGTATTTGAGATACTGTCAATCCCATTGGGATTTTTACAGGATGGGCACATAGTAAGAAGGTACGAATCGAATACAAATTGAATGGAGTACATTATAAACACTGTTGGTTGCAAATAGTTACATGAGTACGAGAAAAAAATACAGATAACAGAAAATAAAACACATATGGAAAGAGCATTTTTCACAGAAAAGGGTGCATATTTATACATTGTAAGTAATGTGTTCATACAGATGCTGTTATATGCAGTGATACGAGTGGTCTGTTCTACTTGTCTAATTATGTTTTAATGATCGCTCAAGTGTTCTTCTACCAGAGTTACAAATTTCGGCAAAGATGTAATATTAGTGATAGAGAGGTTCAAACTGTTCCATTCTTTTATGGCAAGCGGGAAAAATGAATATCTGAAATAACCGGTTCGGAATGTGTACTCTCTAAGGGTTAATGGGTGCTTATGCCGGGACGATCTGGATTCATCTACAGATATATATAACGAAGTATCTATGTTTAATGTGTTGTGTACTAATTGGGACAATAATTTTAGTCGTGCTAGTCTGGCGCGTTTCTCTAGAGTAAGAATACATGCTTGTTTTAGTAGTTGGGATGGTGAATGTCCCGGATGTAGACAAGTTTGCAGCGCGCATCTTCGGGGCCCCTGTCAACGCACTTGACCTGTCATACCACGGCCGGGGGCTCCCATTCTGGCCCCATCTCTGGTTGACTTCATACGCTTCGCAAGCACCGACGTCTTCATGCAATCTCCCGGCTCGCGTTTTCCCTGCCAGCACGTCCTTGTAGTAAAAAAAGCGATCGAAATTAACGGCGCTCGAACGCTCAAGCTACATCTCGAAAGGGAAGTGATCAGGGTTGGAGAGCCAGGACACAGCGAGACAGACGGACAGTTGTTGTCATCTAACTGAGCATTTATTTCGTAGTGCGATGGGCAGAAACGGAGCAGACGACAAAACACATGACTGCACAGGGGGCGAGAACAAACAAAAAGATAAAAAACGAAAAAACAAACGAATTTGTTCCAACGAGAGCAAATCAGATGATGCATCACGTGCAGCAAGTGCAAGAGCGAGCGTCCATGCAGAGCGGTGGTCGGCGCAGTGGCGGACGTGATTGCCAAGCGCAAGACCGAATCACGTGACACACCACGTGCACCACTGGCGAGCAGTAGCGGCCGAGCAGAAGCCAGCGCAGCGGCTGACGTGACTGCGAAAAGCGCAGCTATGGCGTCGATGAAGCAGAAGATCGAGGCACCAGGCACGCGCGATTTTGCACATGCGGCGCGCCTCCCGTTAGAGGTCAAGTCTAAGAGCCAGATGACCTTCACGCTATCTGAGAGCCAGATGTCCTTCAGGCTGAGCGTGGGGTGATCAGAGTTTTTCGCTCTATAACCTGGGTTAAGGCAGTTTTGTTACATAATAGATCGAGAAAGGAGTGGATGAGGAGGAACGAAAATCTGAAAAAGAAAGCTGAAAACAGTAACACAGAGGGACGGGGGGGTGTGGGAGACCCCGACAGAACAAGACCTTAGAGAGGCAAAAAACTGACAACTGAGGAAGAAAAAAATAGAGCATGGAAGACAATGGGACAGGAGCGAGAAAAACCTATGCTTGAGGCACATCCCAGCAGCGAAAGCTGCTCCACTTCCCTCTGAGTGAAGGCGACGGACATGCAGCGGCCTTTTGCGCTGTTGGCTTTGAATACTTCTGTCATTTCTCTAATAAGTCGCCTTCCGCTTTTTTGACCACCGCGACCATCCATTTAAATTTAGGCGCTTGTCATGTCGCACATCTAACTACTCACATTAATTCATACCACGTGCTATAACTGACTGGAACGCTCTGCCTTCACATGTTGCTACCGTCACTGATGCGGATAAATTTTAGTTTATTTGCTGCCACTACCTCTCCTTAAATGTTTGGGTGCATTGTTAACTTAAAGTGATTTAGGTTTCTGTCTTGTATTTCCGTTATTGATGATTCTCTTTTTATGTTCATGCCTGCCGTTGTTTGGGAGACATTGTATAACTTCTATCAACGTGACTACCTGCTGCTCTGTTCAATTTGTTTTTCCCCTTTACGCTCCAATGTTTAATTTTGTGTTGTGTATTTTTCTTGCAATGACTTATATGCTTTTATCTGTTTAGATGTAGTTTGTTTAAATTGTGGTTTATTTAATTACTTTTGATTACATACCCGAGCCACCCCCCCCCCCCTCTTCATGTAATAGCCTCGAACTGAAGGCCCTTAGGGGTATTTTGTATAAATAAATAAATGAATAATTGTAGCAGATTCCGAATTAGGGCAGGCAAGCGGAATCGATGCAATGTACATCGAAGTGCTAAGCGATCATTTTGTCCATGTAAGATTGGTGCTTACTAAGGCGATCACTCAAGCGCCTACCGGCTTGGCCGATGTTCTCCACCGCATAGCTTAAGGAAATCGAGTCAACTCCGCTAGCGCACGGCAAGAACTGCCGTCTGTAGTTTGTGGTACATGCGCTTCCCTCTCTGTTAGGCAGGTTGACGAGATTTCAAAGCTTAGAGACTTGTTAGGGGCGGAGAACATGACATCCTGATTGGCGGGTTGCCCGATTCTTTTCAGACGGTTGGTGGAAATGTGGATACAAGAAATGGCGGTGCGCATTCTTTTCCTTCTTTCTCATTTCTGGGAGGAGTGCTATGTGACGCATTCTTTCAAGCGTATAGGTTCTTTAATTGCACTTACAGGCTCCGAGCGACGGATTCAAAGAGGTGGGAGGAGACCAAGCGGCGATGAGCCGCTGAATCTGATAGTTGGAGGTGAATTAGATGGAGTAGATGCATGATCTGCTGAGAGCATCCAAAATCACATTTTAACAGTGCTTTGATTCATTATTTTAGGTACCCAAATGTTACGATACAACAGGTTTCGCCTCTCTTGAATCGTATATTTAGCATACATGGGCGCAATGAAACACCGGCCTTCGGTCAAGAAACTGGACACTGTTTTCATGGGAATTTATGGGTCACCGCGATTCGTGGAAGGGTGCCGTGGATAACCTTCAACGTGAGATATGCCGGTCCGCGAAGGTTCCTGGGTATGATTCAAAAGGCAAAGGCAGTCATCGACCCACTTAAAGGTCTGGAGTGCTGCTGGGAACACTTCAAGAGCAGGGGAAGACCTTGTTCCTTAGACGCGAGAAGCAGATCACACAGAACAGCGGCAATGCAGGACCCAACAAATATTGCATTTCTGGACGAATATGCGTCTTCCTAAGCGCAGAAGAAAAATTGAGGTTAGAAGTTTAGGGACTGAAGGAACCCACTGACCAAAACACCGGCGTTGGTGTTAAAAGGCAGGCCACCGTGGCCTTTAACGGAGTTTTTAATTACAGGACCCATTGTTGAGGAATATAGTTGAAGAAGTGATTTTCGTCAATCGAAAAGGAGTACAGGCACTGGATCTGATCATAAAGATAACATACCGCCTACAAAGAGCTCTTGATCACTAATTACCCTACTACTTAGAGGATACGTTTCTTTTTAACATATGGTGCAACGGATTTCTGCCAAATTCCTTTTTCGGGCACAGCAACGTGAAGCAAAAATCCAATTTATGAGCTTTTAGCTGTAAAGAACATTTTTATCCCGCAGAATTGACTCGTATTCACGTATTATAGCCAGGCAACCAGACTTATGCTCGGTGCTCAGCTCCTTTGCCCTCTTTTGAATAACACAAAAAGAAACGGTGAAGAAATGGAACTGCAAGTCACGAAACAGCCCGTGTTGTCTTGGCCAAGAAACGCCAGAGAATGCCTCGCCCTCTTATGAGCAGCGAATGAGCTTTGTGCGACCTCTTTGAAGAGGTCGCCATCATGCAGCTGCGTGTGTAGTAGTATAGACGGCCAGATGCCCCGGGGGGGGGGGGGGGGGGGGGAGGGGGTGCGCAGGGGCTGCGTGAGAGTACGCGGGGGTAAAACGGGGGCGGGGGGATGGGGGGGGGGCTGGTCGGAAGAGCCTCTAGTGAAAGTTCGGTGACATAAGGAGGACCGTGCACGTCATGTGTTAGACAGAATAGTCGTCTAATCGTCTAACGAAAGCATTTGTACCCGTGCCATTACATTATAGTTCTCGTTCATTTCATCAGAAGTAGTCGTCATCTGTGCGTCGACGCATGTTCTGCAGTCGGGTGGTCCCAGCGGAAAACTTAAGAGGGTATAGGCAAGAAGTTTGTGACACATCCTCACTCTCAACCGTGCATTTTTGAGATGTAATCCTTACTTGTCCCATTGAGCGAAGACTGATCTGTGTGTGTGCGTCTCCGTGTGTGTGATTACACTCGATGGTACCCATAAAAGATGTTGCCCTTGTTGAACCTGCCAGGTGGCGATTAAATAAATGACTGGTCGCTCGAGGTTGCTCGGGACAACCTGTACAGCACAAGTTCCATCGGAGGCAGCAACTGCCATCCCAGGGCTTGGGCACACCGCTTAGCTGCGGCAACACTGCGCGAAGAGAGGTACGACACGGCCGATTGATCTCTCTTAGCAGCTATCCGCCGAATGAGCCGCGCTGCCGGTGCGCATATTCGTTCTTTTAGCGCGAGCTACGCTGGCCGAGGTTGAGCAGTTTCGCGTGGCTCCTGGACAGCCGTGCTGCGCATGCGCGAGGAGCAGTGACGCCACACGGCGCACAGATGGCGCACTTTGGCGCGTGCGCTCGCCTTCGTTTCCTTAAAATGATTGGAGTGTAAAACATTGACAACGCCAACGCCAAAGAACACAATGAACGGCAATAGTCTATGGCTTCAGCACCGCGTTTCTGGCACAACCTTGTCAGTGCCTGCAGCCCACATCTCTCTCACTCATCACCCCACGTACAGCCACCGGGCCGTCGTCCACGCGATTCTTCACGGCTGCCGTAGTCCACCGGGGAATGAATATCGATGGGATATCTATTCGGGCCCCAAATTCAACACGAGCGGAGGAAGTCGCAATAGCTCTCGCTGCCGCCGATCCAAAATCTAGAACGGTTATCACAGACTCTCGCCGGGCCTGTGAACATTATCTTGCAGGCGAAATTTCACCTATTGCCTCCCAAATTCGAAGACGCGCTCCCGCCGATCAAACTCACACAAAAGTGATCTGGGCTCCTGGCCACAAGGGTCTACGAGGCAATGAGGCCGCTGATGCGGCCGCCCGAGCGCTCACACACCGGGCTCCTCATTCTGGCTCTCCTGGCTCAGAAGCTCATAAACCGCTTCTGCGGTTCCGCGAAATCCTAATTCATTATTGCGACAGCCACCGTCTCTACCCAGTGCCTGCCAAGGGGCTGAGTAAGGCGGAGGAGCGAACTCTGCACGCCTGCAGAAAGGAACTCTTCTCTGTCCTGCCATAGCAAAACACTTCGATCCGAACACAGATGGCCGCTGCCCGCACTGTGGAGAGATCTGCGATATCTTTCATATGGTGTGGGCATGTACTCAGAATCCTCACCTTCCCCCCTCCCCCACCCCCACCCGAGAGGCATGGGAAACTGCCCTTGTCAACTGCTCCACACTGGAGTCTCAAAGGGCTCTAGTAAAGCGGGCGTGAGACGGGGCCTCGTCGTGCGGTGTCCTGGACTAAGGATACGGACCATGCAGCAGGGTTTTTTGACCCTCAAGCTCTCTTTGAATATTAAAGTTTTTCACCACCACCACCACCCAAGGGGTTCGCTTCGAAGCTGTTTAGCGTGGCTCCCTGGCGGATCAGGCAGACCAAACCTTGGAAGGATTGAGAACGCAATGTCTTTCCTCTTTCGAGACATCACGGTTGCTCAGGATGCATAACTAGCCATGCTGCAGGCCTCACAATCAAACGGCTTGGGCTGTATACTTCTGACGGGGGGTGTACCTATAAGCACGATTGAGGCGACCACTGTCCCAGGGATCTGGTTATGTGCACTTCCTTTCCTTAAAATGATCGGAGTGTAGAACATCAACGCCAACGGCAATGAACACAACGAACGCCGACGGCCTATGGCTTCAGCGCCGCGTTTCTGGCACAACGCTGTCAATGCCAACGCATGAAGCGCACACATGTCACTACGGCCACTTAGCTTCAGGCACGGTTGAGGAGTCCACTTATCCAAGAGGGCCGTTATGCGCCTTCCCTCTGGTTCAGGTGTCCACAGAGATGTGGACACCTCGCCCTCACCTCACGCTACCTATATCCTGGCATAGCAGAGCTAAGCCACTGCCAAGTTTTCCAGTGCCGGACTATTGCTGAACCCGCCGCGGTGGCTGAGTGGTAAGGCGCTCGTCTACCGAGCCGGAGTACCCGGGTTCGAATTCGACCGCGGCAGCCGCGTTTCGATGGAGGCGAAAGGCAAAGGCGCCCGTGTGCTGTGCGATGTCAGTGCACGTTAAAGATCCCCAGGTGGTCGAAATTAGTCCGGAGACCTCCACTATGGCACCTCTTCCTCTCTTTCTTCTTTCACTCCTACCTTCCTCCCTTCCCTTACGGTGCGGTGGAGGTGTCCGCTTAGATATGTGAGACAGATACTGCGCCATTTCCTTTCCACAAAAACCAATTTGCCAATTTACTACTTGCTGACCGGTCTCGGCTTCCGCTCTGACAATAAACAGCGTCATGGCCAAACGACCTACTTGCCAGAGGCTGCTTGCGGACTCGCCGCCAGAACCGGGCTCCCCCTCGGTTACCGTACCATGACACTGTCATCTTCTAGCTGACGACTTAAGCCATGGCCACCACGATGCCGAAGCAATGCCGTGCGCTCGATCATGATACTGAGACGATTTGAAGACCGTACTGTCCGCTTAGCGAAGGTGCATTACAGAACTCAGCTTCGAGGGTATGCTCGCCGCTACTGCTCGCGGCGAAGTTCGCACAAAGTAGCCCAACTCGTTGAGGATAGGCAGATAGACGAAAGCCTTCGCAAAAATGTTGACAACAGGAACTATAGCTGCTCCAGTATACAAGTGGTTCACTTGCGATGCTTTCAGGTAGGCGCGCAGACAGCATGTCGCAAAACAAGCGAACAAGAACTTCTTGACGATACGAGCAAACAATACGCGCTCGCAGCTCCGAAAGCACGTCCGTGTGTGGTGGATTTCAAGAAAATATAACGAAGGTGCTAGAACAAAAAGTCTTACGATGTCTCAGAGAGCAGCTACGGAGCTCGTGTGAAAGTTTAACGCACAATATCGTCCTCCAGGAGCACGAAAAGTACGCAAAATGCATACAGAGTAACTCAACATCGCTGGCAGCGCGGCGCGCAGCCGTCGTCTGCTGCCTTCCCCGCAGCCCCAAGTAGCCCGCGGACTGCCACAGGCGAAAAACGAAGGCGTTGCTACGGCGATGTAGACAGCTTACTGACTTGTCGGCGGAGCTTTCGGGCTGCCCGAGAAAATCGAATACCGGACTCGAGTCCGCAAGTAGTCCAGGACAGTCAGGGACTGAAAAGCAAATACGCCCGGTGATCGCGAAAGCTCCAGTAGCGCCGCCGCGGCGGCCGTGGCCGTGGCTATCGGTGGAGGAGTCGAAGAGCTGGCGGGGTAGCGGCCGCATAGTAACCGAGTTATCGCCTGTAATTCCGCGGTACGCACTGCGATTCCCAAGGTGGTTTACTGTGCTCTAAGAAATTATTTGTGAAACCCTGCCCGATCGATCCCTGTGATTAATGTACTGAATGTCACACAGCAAAAGTACATTTCTACGCAGAACCCACTGGCTTGCGTGGGTCGCCTTGTGCCCTGCAATTTTCTAAATGAAGAGCATTTGTCGTTTAAATGGTTTCTTTTGCATTAATCATGCCTGCAGTTATTTAGAATAGAGAACCAGCCGTGTTGCTGTCATTTCAAGTTTTTGTGAGAGGAAAAATAAAAAATTAACATGAATACGGACGCGGACGATATTCGCACAGCCATTTGATATTTACAGCACATGAAGTTCTACAAGAGATGTAATTTAACGCGTTGTATTTTTATTGATACGCTCGCTAAAGATTTGTCTTTAATTAAGTTCTGTAAAGAACACACTTATATATCCTTCTACTTCAGCAAAGGGGCGTTATCAAGTAAGCCGAGGTGTATATTTTCGAGTATGGGAGGACGTCTATAGGCGAATAGTTGGTTAGCTCTCCGGAAATAACTACAACCTAGTAAGCGCCTATATGTTCGGAACTAAGTGGAAAACTCCAGCTGTTCATTAGGGCAGGAATCCTTTTTTTTCTTTTGTTTTTCTTTTTGGTCTTTGAGCCGACACATTTCGAGAGCGAAACACTCGTTCGCAGCATGGTTTTCCGCTTGAACCTGCAGCATTTAGCGATTCAGTTCCACCATTTCCGCAGTCACAGCTGTATGCCTGCGTCTCTGCTCAGCCTTCAGTGCTTTCGGTATAGCTTATTCTGATGCACCGCTCACATGCGATATAAGAGCGTCAGATAAGGGATCTCCAGCTCTTGGAAATCGTCGGTTGCTTTTATGTCGGGTACAAACTGAAACTCTCAGAACCGCCGCTGACTTCAGCAACTTGTGCTTCGTTCCTTTCCTATAGACTTCCCCTTTGAAACGCAGCGAGCACATAACTGCAGTGGAGCTTGCAGCCATTGGCTAGCCTTGTATCTATCTGCCTTGCCGCGAGATTTTGCGTAGCCACGTAGGACGGCACTTCGCGGTAAGAAATTTCAGGGTTTCTTGGAGCATTGGATTTAAATGGCACGTAACTGTTTTCGGGCATTCTCGAAAAGCCCGTGGAGGATATGGCATAAACGTAACTTACATGACTACGAGGGGTGCGTATAGAGGAGAAGTTATCCCAGGGACGTTCTTTCGTTCTTGGTGACAATCTAGGAGACCGCAGCACAAGTTCGGCTTTTCGCAACCGTGGTACACAGGAGGAGCACGGAATACCACCACATACGAGATCAAAGTGTTTAAATGCTGTTAAGAGCTTATGCGTGCGCATTAAAGAAATAAGCATAAACAAGATAAAAGGAATGGTAACCATAGTCGGATACAACTGAAGAACGAAGCGACAGGTGCCCCTACAAGGATGCCTCCAGCCAATGCGCAGACTGATTTTCTTGACATCATGGTTAATCCAATTAAGCCATAGTTAGTCATCTTCCAACTGCCACCCCCTGGGATATGACGCTATGAGTGCACTTTCATTTTCCTTTCTTTTCGAAGCCCTTTCTAACGTATATCAGCCCAAAGGGATTGCCCACATCATGAGAGTCGGTCGATGTCTTTGGCTGGACCGCCTCTGGGAGGCGTTTGCTGCATCGTTCTCGAGTTGTCATCGGTACAGGGCTTCATTTTCGTGAGGATCTTTCCGGAGAAATTGCACCATTTTTTCAGGAAGACCTCTCCTCGCTTCACACCGTTCGATGCTGGAAGGCATTCGCTACATTTTGTCCCCTAGATATTGTCTGTAGCTTCCTCTCATCTCCCTCTCCTTTCCGTGAAACTTTTGGAATCGAACGACGAGCTCAAAAGGCTCTTGAGCTTTTGTCGGCTTTTCCTATAATGATCTGTTCTGGCCATGTGAGCAGGGGGAGGTTAAAAAGATGGTTATGGTTTATCGAGGTTTAACATCCCAAAAGGACTCAGGCTATGAGGGACCCAGTAGTGAAGGACTTCAGAAATTTCGGCCACCTTGGGCTGAAATTTCCGAAGCCCTTCACCACCACGTCCCTCATAATCTGAAAATGTACGTTCATATCCGAGGAGACAGCGCATTCCAAAATTGTCGTCTTTAAAAGGGCATCAGCCGTCAGTCTGTTTTCCTTTTGTGCGCTGCTGAGTTCGTAATAAGGTGGGTTTAGAGTGGATGTGGCACCATGCGTGATGAGCCACTTAACAGAAAGTCACCGCTAGGATGCTTGCAGACTGCCACATTCGCTTCGAGAAACATAGTGCTCGCGGAAAATAAGCTGTATGGGGCGTTTGGGCGTGAAAACCTTTTGAACAGACTTCCTTTCGACACCTGCGCATTTGCGCAGCGAATCTCGAGCGAAAACGCACGGCCAGCGCTTCCAAACTGCCCGACGCACCTGCCTCCCAGGAACTTCAATCACTAGAGTCGCTAGATAAGTTCTGAAAACTTATGCAGTGACTCTATCAATCGCGGATGCTAGTCTCTCCTGGCGGCCGCACCCGCAAACTGCGGCGTCACACACTCCGTATTGTCCACTCCGCGACTCGGCAGGCCGCTCCTACGGGAGATCGGGCGGCAGTGGTTATGACGACTCCGAGGGATCTATGAACGTTATCTAGAGAATTCTGCACATATCGGAACTAACGCATTAGCTATCGCGTCATACCCTTAAGGCGGAGCGTGGTACGTGATTCGGCGTTGACTGCCTTCACGATGCTAACGCGCAGAGCAGAAAGGGTGAGGCGTGACGCGGCGGCGGCTAAGTAGAACTTGTTAGAGGTAGAATTGCCAGCTGCCTGGAATCCGATTACACCACGCCGCAGCGCGCGGCGGCTGCGTTCACAATGTGAGCGGGGAGCTTTGGCCTTCCCACACGTAAGTAGTCTTGTCTCTGCCGACGGCCTCTCGCGAAAAGGCTTAATACTTCAGGAAGCGTCTAAGCAAGCACAGCCTTGTGTTACCGAGTAATTGTGGCGGTCACTCCCCACCCACTTGTGAAGACTTTCGTTGCCAGCCGTTATTTGGAAGCCCATACCCTATTTTCTCTCCAGTGCTAAACGTTGACGGAAAGGGAGCTTGCCAAAGCATTTCTCACGAAGAAATCGCGCTTTTAGACAGGTAATTTCTAGCTTTTAACATGTGCACATTTCTCTGTGTTCTTAGCATAACCTCATGCTTGTTCGCACCCCTGTTACGGGCTCGTTCGTGTCCACATGTACATGTGGTCTTTTAACGCCAGAGCATTAATACTGGAATTACTAGTCCCATTTGCAGAAAATGAGGCGACGTGTCCGAGTATGTGCACTCGCAGATGGCACAGAAGGTCCCAGCGATGGCAAGAAAACTACGGTGACGTCGTCCAGTGGCAAAAGGAAACACACAGCAAGCCAGGAAACGCCAGATGAGGCAGTCATATAAATGTTGTCTTTCTGCATATACCGCGCTGCCGTATATCAATGTGGCGCCAGTTTTCCTTTCCATTCCGACTCCACCAAAATGCGGAAGCCGCGACTGGGATTTCCTTCCCGATCTCAGCTGCGAATCAGCACAGGAGTGGTGCAACGCTGCAACATTTAGGCCAAAAGTAACCATGGAACGGATTTTTTTTTAGCCGTTTAATGGAGCACTTCTAGCATCGCTTAAGGTATAAATCTCGGCAAGGTAAGCAGAACGCTTCTCTTGAGATTTCAAGACTACTTTGTACTTAAGCTTTCTCTTACGACTCTACTACACGGTTGAGAAGCAAGTTTAGTTGCCAGGTTACGTTTAGCACAGGTGCCACACACGTGTACAGCTAAAGTACTGAAGGTCGAGCTATGGCCTCAGCGCTGTTAAAAGTCGAACGCTCTTGCAGCTGTAGAAGTGACTTTCAAAATGGCTTACCTGTGCTAACACCGGCCTAGAGTGCGCAGGAAGATTCTGCCGTCCCCTGAACCGCCCGAAGGTAATGTGTTTCTTTCACGTATCCTGTCAGTTGGGATTGTGCTTAACAATGACATTACATCTGACGAGGTCACACTCGGAGGAACCTCAGGGTTCAGATACTTAGCGGCAAGGCTATAGTCCCCTGACGCCGTACGGTCGCTGTGTACGTTGACTGTGTGCCAGCGTTTCAGGTGCAGCTCATCCGGCCTCATACGGGGAATGGGTACCAGCTGTCATCGGAGTAGAGCAAGCCTCATTAATAGGGTAATTCTAGAGGCATGCGTACTCAAAAACAACGGAACTTGCAGCCCTTGAAATCCAAGGATGGAAAGAATTGGACAATATATACTCAATTCCAACAGTCTGTATTCAATGCTCGTGCTGGACTTTTTGTACAGTGGGAACATAAAAACAACAGAGTGAGAACTGCCTACCAAGAAGAAATTCCCTACCCACAGCAGCCTTTTGCTCGTGTTCCCGGCATCAAGAAAAGCCAGCGCTTAATACTGACAGCGATCAAATCGAACGCTGACTTTGTTATATTTCACGCCTCACGCGGTATTTGCTTTTTATTCCCGCTTATGACAGCACGTTCATTAAAACTCTTTCATTCCTTATTACAGCGCAACGACGGCACAAAACAAGAGGGGGACACAATGTGAAATCTGACACGTGCCGGCTGACCACCGTTCTTGTACCCTTGCGCACTCCTATAGCTATTCTTGTATGTTTTTTCCTGTTCTGATCGCCAGGTGGTATAAAAACCCTACTGGTCTAGAATAGAATTTCGTCGACAGACAGCGCTGTTGTGTCCCCCTCTTGTTTTTTGCCGTCGTTGCGCTGTAATAATGAATGTGGGTAACCAACTCGCCCAAAATGTTGTATTATCATTAAAACTCGGACTGCAATCCCCCGGCTTGCACTCTTCATCGCTTGGCAACGTTTACTTCAACGGTTAGTCAGTTTTATTGTGTTCGAATAGCCTCTTAGCCTTCGGATAAAACATCTCACGGCGCCGCGGTGGCCCAGTGGTTATGGCGCTCGTCTGCTGACCCAAAAGACGCGGGTTCGATCCCGGCCGCGCGGTGGAATTTCGATGCAGGCGAAATTCTAGAGGCCCGTGTTCTGTGCGATGTCACTGCACGTTAAAGAGCCCAAGGTGGTCGAAATTATCCGGAGCCCTTCACTATGGTGTACCTAATAGCCTCAGTCACTTTGGGACGTGAAACCCATGCACCAAACAAAAGCTTTCAAGACTTGGGCTCTGTAAAATTTACTCCAAGACAAAGGTCGACAGCTAATTGTGTATATAGTGCTCTTGCATGATCTGACGCAACTTGTTACCGATCCGCGTCTCACCCGAACGAAAAAGGAACCGCAACGCACTCTTTTCCGTTCTCCTGTTACCGACAACCTGCTTCGCCGAAAGACAGATGTGGATGTCTTCGAAGTAATATAAGACCATGAATTCTAATTTTAGCTAAGTAATTACACTTTACCTAATGGTTGGCAAGAAAGGATTATTGTCATGTTCTCACACTGAAGTGACGTCGACATTTTACATGTACTAGGCACTCTGTTTTCTTCATATTCATATTTGTAATAAGTACTTGTATGAAGTACACGTACTTTTATGAACTTTTCTTTGTTGACCACCGCCGATAACGATTCTGGACTTCTCAAAGAAGTTACGGAACGCTACTAATCAAGATAAACACTAATTTAATAGTGTGCGCATCTCCATCAAACTCTCAGTGATATCCTGCGCCTCGTAAGAAGTGTGGCTTTAGTATTAATAAAGATAGCGCGCTTGAGCATGATAAATTATAAATAGCATTGGCGCTTAACCGATAATTCTGTTCGATATTCATCCATGATGACGGCTTCACAGCACATTTTACTTCGAGGAATTCTCTGCAAACAGGCACATCCTTATAACTGCGGAAGGTTTGTTCGCTGTTCTGTTCAACTTACGCGGCAAAAAAGTCCCAGGCATGACGAATATTTATGAAATCACTGACACGCTGAGAGCTTCCCAGCCACTGGAAGTTTGTGAAAAAATCCCTCGAATTCTAAAAGCAAGCAGCACTTTCTTCATACATGCCAGTTTTCCTTCTATGCGCCTTTGTTAAATTGATAGAACGCAATCTGTAACACATTACTGACTATCTCGAGAAGAACTTGGTAATCGCTACAACTGGTTACATCGCGGCCGGTCGCACAAAACAAGATTAGCATACCGTGTATCGTGTTACCGGAGTATCGCGAGCACGCGCGCAGCCAATCCGCATGCGGAAATCGCATTGACGGCGCCAGGTGGCGCCGCGTAGCCACCAGCCGCGTGTCTGTCGTACAGATTAATCGGAAATGTAGTTGGGCAGCGACTCCCGGGTTTAGCGTATGCGGACGATATTGTACTGTTAGCAGATAGCCAGGAAGATTTACAAACTTTGGTTAATTGCTGTGGAGACGAAGGAGACGCTCTAGGATTCAGTTTTAGCGCAACTTAGTCAGGTGTGATGATTTTCAACGATACAACTGACCAGGTGCTTCCAATACAAGGCCACGAAATACCCAAAGTGGCCGAATACAGATACCTCGGGATATGGCTAAACGAAGGGCACATATACACGGAAAAGCATGAACAGGCTCTTAGGGCAAAAGGACGAAGAGACGCCGGGATAATGAAACATAGGGCATTATGGGGGTACAACAAATATTGAGTACTGAGAGGTATTTGGAAATGAATAATGGTGCCGGGGCTTACTTTCGGCAATGCGGTTCTGTGCTTAAGGGCAGAAGTTCAGTCGAGATTACACGTAAATCAGAGAGCTGTTGGAAGATTAGCACTAGGTGCCCACGGCAAAACCACAAACGAGGAAGTACAAGGGGATATGGGCTGGGCATCGTTCGAAGCACGGGAAGCTAAGAGTAAAATTCTACATGAAGAATGCCTGAGGAAATAGGACGATAACAGGTGGGCAGCTAAGGTATTTAAATACTTATACAGAAAGAGCGTTGACTCACAGTGGCGGAAAAGAACTAGAAAACTAAACAGTGAGTATGCCGGTCATGAGGACAGAGAAAGAAAGAGCATTAAACGACAAGTTAGAAACGCGGAAGTTAAAAATTTGAGTAATTCAATGGAAAAGAAGCATAGTGTAGACCTATATCGATACTGGAAAAGGCAGATCAGGAAAGAATTTTTCTATGATAACTCAAAAGGCAGTGCCCTACTTTTTGTAGCTAGGTCAGGGTGTCTTAGAACGCGCAGCTACAAAAAGAAATTTAACGAAGAAGATGACACAGGTGCAGTGTGTGGTATATCTGTGGAAACAACTGAACACCTCATACTCAAATGTGATGGTATGCATCCGGATGTCGATGCAGGCACAGTCACTTTTCCTGAGGCCCTAGGGTTTAAGATAGCAATGGCCACGTAAATAAATCTGCAGTGGAAGTTGGCAAAAAGCGATTGGAGGATTGGTGGCTGAAAAGCAGAGATGTGACATAAGGTTAGAAGTGTAGGAAACCGTAGGTAAAGAAGATGGCGAATCTTAATGAGAGCTGACAACACACAGTTGAACAAAAACAAAGAAAGAAAAGCTGAGCATGGTGGCAACTGCCATCACCCCGTTTCAAAGGGGGCGCTCCTATCCCATCCATCCATCCATCCATCCATCCATCCATCCATCCATCCATCCATCCATCCATCCATCCGTCCGTCCGTCCGTCCGTCCGTCCGTCCGTCCGTCCGTCCGTCCGTCCGTCCGTCCGTCCGTCCGTCCGTCCGCCCGCCCGCCCGCCCGCCCGCCCGCCCGCCCGCCCATCCATCCATCCATCCATCCATCCATCCACCCACCCACCCACCCATCCATCCATCCACCCACCCACCCACCCACCCACCCACCCACCCACCCATCCATCCATCCATCCATCCATCCATCCATCCATCCATCCATCCACCCATCCATCCATCCATCCACCCACCCACCCATCCATCCATCCATCCATCCATCCATCCATCCATCCATCCATCCATCCATCCACCCACCCACCCACCCACCCACCCACCCACCCACCCACCCACCCACACCCACCTACCCACCCGTCCGTCCGTCCGTCCGTCCGTCCGTCCGTCCGTCCGTCGCGCGCGCGCGCGCAGCACCGGGACCAATCAGCGCGTGCTCATCGGAGGTGGCCGGGTTCCCACTACTCCGGTAACGATACCACGGTAGATTGTACGCTAAACGCGTCTACTATACCACGATTAATTGCAACTGCTCACCAGTTAGCGGCTGCCCTCACTGGGAATATCCAACTTCATGTTATTTTCAATAACTTTGCAAAGCCTTTCGGTCATGTTTCCGATCACAAATCATTGCAGAAGTTAAAACCTGTATTAAAACATTACTGTCAAACTTCTTCGGATTGGTGCCTGACTTTCGTATAGACGTCAGTATGTAGTTGCCTATGCTATTCTCTCTGATCAAGTCCGCATTCCACAGTGCTCTATCCTGGTTTCCATATAGTGATTAGTATCTATCAATGACATTGCTCAAGTTGCACAGGTTGAAATACGAGTATGCGCACATGATTGTTTACTTCACCAAGACATTTCTAGTACAAAAGACCAGCTGCTTTTATGGTATTCCCTATCTGGAATACAAAAATAGTGTTCGACGTGGCACATGACTGAATTCCGGAAAGACGGTAGCAGTGAATATTACACGCAAAAATAATCTTACGTATCACATAGTTCACGACCTTTCACTCGCAAGTAACTTTAAATTCTTAGAAATAGTTCTAATTTCTTACCTACGGCGGAACGAGAAAATCTCATATTGAAAATAAAACCTTGCGTTACTTACGACGAATACCAGCGTAGTCTACACAAGAAATACAGCCTTTAGCTTACAGAACTGGAGCAGCACCATTGCCGGCGTCGACGCAGCTCGTGATGAGACAGAACAGCTGCTAGGCGCCATCCGTGTTCGCGGCGAACAAGCACACATGATAATCACTTTATCGAGAACTTTTGCCACTTTTTAAGCGAAGCTTGTTTGCACTTCTTCTTCTTTCTCTCCCTTTTTCATTATGCCTAATGGTAAACATCTCGAATAAAAAACAATAACGCTTCAGTTACCTATGCCGGCCGCATAGCAGTCACTGGCTGCCTGATACGTGTGCTCTCCGCGCACTCTGTGTGTTCGCCTCGCACTCTTCTCACTAATATAATTTCATATTGTAGATGATCTTTACTCGTGGTCTGAATTACACAACGCAATCGTGATGCCCGTTACATCTACATATATATGTAATATCGAGGAATCTGTTGTAGTATATACATGATTCTGTTGCTTTTATATTCTGTTTTGCACAAGACGATTTGCTGACTTCTAATGTATTTTTTTCTGTACTTGCGCAATCTCTCTACCCGACCCGTCCTTCAGGTCTGTTATACGGGCGAATAGTACTCGGTAAATAAAGAAATAAATAAATAAAAACGAGCAACCCTTCCCGCACAGTCTACAAGTTTCATGTGCTGCTTCTGAGTGCACGTTGGCTTCTTTCCAGCAAGAGTACCTTGAGTTTTTTCGAGCTGACCCCGAAAACAACGCGCGGATATTATCTTGATGCACAGTCTGTTTTTGAGGTTACGTGCATACCTGCAGACACTCTTCACGTGTATTCCTCCTCGGATCTCCACAGCCTTTGTCAACACGGGCAACGACCTTTTTTGCACGGGTGCGATGCCAGCCCCAGCTGGACCTTCCATGTTTTCTTAGGCTGTCTATGCACCTGCACTTGCCATCTAGACATCTCCAGACTGGCCTTCGTGGCCCACATGCCGGCTGGGGGTAGTAAGAGGAGGGGGGGGGGGTTGCTGGTCTTCTGCTTGGAGACACTGACACGTGGGACGATTAACTCTCTTGAATTTATTAAGTCTAATATACAATGACAAATATATCACAAGAGGTGCACAAAAATCATTTCACAAAATGCGCCGAAAAGTTTAAATATGCGCAATAGCCGGGAACATAGAAAGAGTTGTAACGGTCTTTATTGACAGTTGCGAAGGCCGGTCAGAGCGGGCAAGGACAGGTCCGGTCCCAGAACAGTTCACGCTCTCGTCTCGCGCCGCGCGTCGGCTCTGCTGCTCCGACTGCTGATCGTCTTCCTCTTTACAGAGTATAGAAGAGACATTAACGCTAATTAAAGCTGGTCCGGATGAGAAGTGATTCCAGAATTCAGTTAGCAGAAAAAAATCAACACACGTACTCACAAAAAAGTCAGAATTCCTTAGAAAGGCTACAGCGTAATTTCTGGGTTTTATTGTATTTTCGCTGCCTACTATGCCCACCATCATGTGCAGGAAAAGAGAGGGTAAAGAAGGATGTTTGCTGAGTAATAACCATCGTACATCGGCACATTATTTATATACAGGGACGCTGTCAGGTGCTGAGTATTCTCGGAAGATGAAGCAGATATCGCGGCTATTGGATCATTCTGTCTTCCGTATGACCTATTACTGGCAGCTGCCCTTAGAGCAGGGCAAATTTTAATTTTAGGCAGTGTTAAGCGGGACATGTAAGTTCGTCAAAAATTGAAGGCCTCTTCTTTACTTTGCTTATGTAGAGTGAGCATCAGGGATAATTGGTTTGGTTTACGTTTATTTGTTTATTGTGGTTTAACTTCCCAAAGCGACTCAGGCTATGAGGAACAGCGTGGTGAAGGGCTCCGGAAATTTCGACCACCTGGGGTTCTATAACGTTCACTGACATCGCACAGCACACGGTCCTCTAGAATTTCGCCTTCATCGAAACTCAGCCGCCACGGCCGGTATCGAACCCGCGTCTTTCAGGCCAGCAGTTGAGCGCCGTAACCACTGGGCCACCGCGGCGGGGTAGGAATAATTGGATGCGGTAATGAGGTCCAAGTGGCAATGTAATCCGAATGAAACATAATAAAACATTTCGTACATGTTACCATGTTCAAATAAAATTTTACGAGGGTGAAGCGATGATAAAATTAGTTGATGAAATTGTGAATACGATTCTCTTCGCTATAGAGGTATTTAAAGTTATTAGCTCATGCTAGAGCCATTTACTTTATCGAGGAACGATTGCAGTACCCGACGGCTAGTGCAGATAGAAATATTAAAACATACTGTGCTTTATACGGGAAAGCGAATAACTATGCACGGAACGGTATCAGGTAAGCTCACCGTATATGCAGAATAAACACAAGTCCTTTCCAGTACCTTATCTTACCTGAGCGAGAGATAATAATATGTACGGTAGGGCATGTGGTCTTAACGTTTAAAGGCTGCGCAACGGCTACGAAAGACGCCGCAGGGCGGGCAATTAGAGGGAGCTCGAGCGGCTCTGTTCATCTTAGAGTGTGGCGGGTGCTCATCCGTGACGACGTGATTCGTTCGTCGACCGCCTTCGATACTGTTGATGGAGAATCGCGTACACCGCCTGCCGCTGAACGCAGACGGGTCCACATCGAACAAGCAGGTGTATCCAAAAGGGCGCATAACATTCTCGCTTTGGTGACGCCGTTAAAGGGAGACTGAAGCATTATTTTTGAAAATCCGGCTGGCAGCGGCGTCCAATAGTTTTGCATGCTGTATGCTCGAATATCGCATCCAAATAAGGCAAAAACAAGCGCGAATTGCCTTTTTTAGCAGAAATATGCGGCCTGTGCCGCGGGGCACGCCGCGCGGCGCGCCGCCGACCGTGATTGGTCAAGAGAGGTCGTGACGTCACTTTGAGGACTGGAGAAGCTGCCGATGCGGATCCGGCGCAGCGCTCAGCGCAGATCGCAGCTTTCCTCGGTGTTGTAAAAGCGAATATGGCGGCTTTTTTTTACTGACCTTCGAAGAAAAGTATACTACAATTTGTTCATTCCACGTATCAACTGAAAGCAAAACAGACACGAGCAAAAAATTCTACGCCTAGCACAAGCATACGCTAGCGTGAAAGACACGTATGCAGACCATGCGTAAAAGGTACCAGCACAACCTCGGCTGGTATTCTCGGAAAGGAAGGGGTGCGAACAATACTCAAGTCAATTACCACCACCGGACGCCTCCTGGCTCGCCCGAAAGAGCGTCATCCTAAAGAAAAGGCCCAAAGCGCTGTGTACAAAAAATCCTATTCTCACTACCCGGCGTAGGTTGGGACAAGAAAGTACTTCAAGGAAACGATGAAGCAGCACAAAGCTGATGTCAAAATTAGCGAAGCGCAGTGGCCAAGCACTGCGAGGCATGTGACCACAGGATATTGAAGGAATCATTGTGCGCTGGAAACCAAGCTAAATACGCGCACAAGGCTGCTGCTTCACTCGTGGCGCGTTCAGCAGATGCCAGAAAATATTAATCGCTGCCTCGGAAACGTTCGCCCTTCCTAGATTTGCAGTTTAGGTTCAGTGAAGTAGTGGCCAACTATATGTGTGTTTAAAAGCCAAGCTAGCTGCAACTCGTTCGCTGCCACAACTTGATGAAGAAACCGACTAAGGTTGCGAGACATGGTGTTTTTTTGCAAAAACTTGGTTGGCATTCATTTCTCTGTTAAATTTGCACCCGAAGCCAGAACGTCGAACGCTTTCATTTTAATCGCTTAGCTACGATTAAACGAGATGCCGCATACGAAGAGCTTCGATGCTTGCTTGCTTTGCTTTATTGTGTTTTGCTTTTCTTGCTTGCTTGGACACGTCGAACCGAGTATAAAATCCCTAACCGAGCCTTGCTGAGCACGCCTCAGGTTGTCTGGCCGCACCTAAGCTGAGAAGAGCGATACATGCTTGAGCCTCTATTAGGTTTCTGCAGGGACTTAGTGAGCATGTTTCTACTTTTAGAAGAGGCGCTTCTTCGGAATGGTGACACGCCTCTCATGCGCGAGGAAATGAAAGGAACTGCGTCATGGTTCAGCCGCGACAGAAATCTCCAGAGATCACATTAGGGACAAGCTCTGCATGTAGCCGGTCTCACGAAAGTGCTTCGAGCAGAGTACGCTTGCTTTGGTCGGCTTGAATTCTTCGTCACAGCAGCGAGCGCTTGCGCTGCGAGCGTACGATCTTGCGGAAAACAGTGGAAGACGATACAGTCGCGGGCGTAGTTCGTGGACACGAAAGCAGAGTAGTACCTCGTGTTGAATATGATTCTCAAGGTCGGCTGACACGCTTTGTACGTCACAACGCACGCAGTACGAGGAACAACGCATGCAGTACGAGAAACAACGCGCGCTGAAAGCTCTCTCGGGTGCGCCGAAGTATCCCCGGCTCCTCAACATGACGTCACGTTGGCCGACATGGACGAGGTTCCCCTCTCCGCTGTTCTCTCCTGCTGTCGCGCGGGGCGCGGGAGATTTAAACATCGCGTTTTTAATTGGTGATAGCGCCACTGTTTTGGCCAAAATCAAAAAAATAATTTCACAGACGTGATCAGCAATGACACTGCTTCAAAACCCTAAAAAATTAGCTGATTCTAAAACCGCCTCAGTATCCCTTTAAGGGGCCAGACTAGGCGGCCGCGCTTCGCACGCGCTCCCGTTTGACTGATTCTTTCGACCGGAAAACCATACCCCACCTCCAACATTTTAGTGCGAGATGGAACTCATCGCGCGAGCGCCGTCGTGACCAACTACATGTCATTCAATCATCGCAACGAGCCCTGCTAACCCTAACCCAGCGAAGCCCTCGACGTTCCCGACGCTGCACAGCACCGGAAAACGATGCCTTCGCAGTCGGCTGCCCCCGGTGCAGCACCCCAGCCACGCGTTCCTTCACCAGAATTCGATATTAAGGACGTGAATTGCAACGAATACACTTTACCTGCCTCTTCGGTGAGCTTCGACGAACCCCTCCGCCCTGACAACGCCGATACAGACGCGCACTGGAAGCTAGCGCTCAACAATAGAACGCGCAGCGCCAGCGGCTTCACACGCACTCCAACCTCACCCGAACTCACCATCCAGAGAAAGGCCGGAGTTCACGCATCGGCGGCGCCCTAACAAGTTCCTGCAGGCAAACCCGACCGGCGACCGCCTCAGCTGTAAAAAGAGACTTCAGGATTCACAGCGAGGGTTACAGTTCAGCCTGTTCACTGTCCACCAAGTGGCAGGAACGATTGTCGCGGGAGTTAATGACCCAGCCATCTGTCCAACTCACAACTTCATAATTCGCGTACATGCCGCATACATGCCGGAAGTTTCTTTACGATAGTACAGTCAATAAGAGATCGCTGGAGGGGCGCATAATAAAAATTAAGTCAGTCATAAAACTTTATTCATCATAAAATACTGTTATCATGATATAGAATGTGTTCATCTTCTCTGCTTTGTTTGTGATACCTGATGAACAGTTCCTGTACATTCACCCTGAAAGTTTGTCAGTTCATCACGAACTGCAAAATTTTCGCTGCAGTGGAACTGAAATTATGTGTCAGCTCCTGTACCGGTACAAATTGGAAATTTTGGTAATTCTCAAGTTTTGAACCGGGAAAAATGTCATATTGCGGGGGTATTCTGGTTTTGTAGCAGGAACAATTGTTTCGTGACAAACGTTCAGTTCACAGGGCATAGAAAAAAAAACAGGGTCTGTAACCACACTTCGGATTTTTGAAAATATAACGTATGGTTCACTATTACGACATCATCACCATCAGCCTGAATATGACCACTGAAACATGTAAAAAAATAAACGCACGAAAACAACTTGCCATCATTATTGTTCAGCCAAAGGCAACGCGCTTTTATTTTGCATGGATGTAACTAACAGAATATCTGAACAAACTAAGCACAATGTACACACTGTTATATCCTTTAAACTAAGGCATGAACATAATGTTTGGCGCCTTTTTTTGATGATAGCAGCTTAGATAATGCAACTGCATGCGCTGAAACCCTCGCATTGACAATTGAGGCTGCAATAAGGAAAGCATAGCCAAGCGAAATGCTGCTAAAGTAAATACCGTGAAACGACTCGGAAACAGACAAACGTCGGCATCCAGTGGTATAATTCAGCTGCAGTTACCCTCATCCCATCATGACGTGACCTAATAGCTCCAGCGCACATGCCCAAAGTCCAGTCTAAGGGCAACATCGTAGGTCAATGGCTAAAAACCATCTCCACTCCAATAGCGGAAGAGCCGAGACAACCAAAAACACGAAAAAAAACAAAAAAAACGTCTCTGGTCTCTGCCTTTCATCTGTTCGCGCTGTTTTCTTCCCAAAATAGACACAAACACACTATCCATTCTACTACAGTGTGGAAAGCGGCAGAGCGACGCAACAAGAACGAGAGACACGAGAACACCGGACAAGCGCTGAACTATTAACGGAAT